>NC_057795.1:368863095-369027124 GCF_018294505.1 Triticum aestivum | reverse complement strand
TTTGTTTCGTCCGTTTTGCGGTACGGCACACCCCTCCCGATCAACAGGACCCCCGTTTCGACCGTAGGAGGTCTGTTTCGTCCGTTTTGCGGTACGCCACACCCCTCCCAATCAACAGGACCCCCGTTTCGACCGTAGGAGGTCCGTTTCGTCCGTTTTGCGGTACGCCACACCCCTCCCGATCAACAGGACCCCCGTTTCGACCGTAGGAGGTCCGTTTCCTCCGTTTTGCGGTATGCCAGGCCCCTCCCGATCAACAGGACCCCGTTTCAAACGTGGCCGGTCGAACACAAGGCCGTTTCCTCTGTTGTGCGGTACGCCAGGCCTCGTTTACATCGCCTGTTCTATCCAAGCCCTCCCTATGAACACGACCAAGCGTTCCGTTCCGACCCAGCCGGTTGGCTCCCCATGAACACGACGACGACGATGTTTCTCTGTTCCGACCCAGCCATGTACGTATGCACGAGTAGGCATTCGAGACCCTGCCCGTATGTATGTACATTGCCGTATTTTCTTTCTGGCACCCTCGCCGTTGTACGTACGTGTACATGCTACGTGCGCGCCTCTACTACGACACATGCGCGCCTCTACATCTACGACACGTGCACGCCTCTACATCGACCAGTATGTACGTACACGTTCGCGACCAGAATGACAACGCTACGTACGCTTCGACCAGGTGGGTCCAGACTGTCAGGCACTTCCTTGCGTGCGAAGATGTAGCTGGTGGGTCCCAGCAGTCAGGGGGGCGAATCGTTTTTTTTTTGCCCGGACGCACTTCCTTGCGTGCGAAGGTGTAGCTGGTGGGTCCCAGTAGTCAGGGGGGAAACGTTTTTTTCGTGAAATATGGTGGCCCGTCCGGTTGGTCCCCGCTGTCAGGTGGCGGAATAATTATTTTGCGCGTAATAAGGAGGCACTTCCTTGCTGCGGGCGTGGACCCAGCTGTCAGCCTCTCCACGTACAATCCACGTCCAATGGAAGCCATTCCTTGACCATGTTGACCACGCCGCACCGAGAGCACTAGGGCAGTGGATGACGGCGAGACCTAGGAAGGGACGACGCGGAGCCGGGGAAGATGCGGTAGTGGATGCCCACGCGTAGAGGAGTACGAGGGTTCACTGGTTCGCTGCGTTGTGAGGCTGCCATCGCCGCAGAATAACAGGGGGTGTGGGTGAGTAGAGGGATGTCCTGGCCAACGGTGGGAGTAGTAGGGGGCGGTGAGGCCTTCGCCGCATCGCAGCCGGCCACGGGAGGCAGGAGCACGAGGCACGACCAGTGCTGGTTTGGGCGGCTGGAGCAAGAAGACCAGAGGTTGAAGAAGCACTACGGCCGTTGGATGGACATCATATGGTCACTGGAGCTAGAATCGTGCATATTAACTAAGTTGACAAAGCCCTCCGTCCCCGTCAACTTAGTAGGCCCACAAGTCAGCCTGCCACTATACTGGGTCCCAGCTAACAGGGGGAGTATTCATTTTTTTTTGTGTAATAAGGAGGCACTTCCTTGCGTGCGAAGATATAGCTGGTGGGTCCGAGTTGTCAGCGGTGGTAATGTTTTTTTGCACGAAATACTGAGGCCATTTCGGTGGGTCCTTGATGTCAGGTGGACAAATCATTATTTTGCGCATAATAAGGAGGCATTTCCTTGCGTGCGGCCGTGGACCCAGCTGTCGACCTCTCCACGTACAGTCCACTTCAGATGCATGTCGGTCGTTGACCACGTTGACCAGGCCGCGCCGAGAGCACCAGGGCGGTGGACGATGGGGAGGCCTAGGAAGGGAACGACACGGAGGCAGGGAAGACTCATCAGTTGTTTCCCACGCGGAGGGGAGTACGATTGAATGAGGGTTTACTGGTTCGTCTGCCGTCGCCGGAGAATAACAGCAGGTGTGGGTTAGTAGAGGGATGGCTAGGCAGCGATGGGAGTACGGTGGGGCGGTGAGGCCTGCGCGGCAGCACAACCGGCCGCGGGGAGGAGGGAGCAGGCAGTCCCGTCGGCACTTGTTTGAGCAGCTGGAGCAGGAAGAGCAGAGATTGAAGAAGCACGACGGCCGTTGGATGGACATCCAACCGTCACTGCTTGTGCGTCAACCTTTTTTTTAGGAAAGCCTCAAATCTGTGAAAACATCATACAACCCATCTGCCATTATTTCTAATAATTTACAGCCCATTTGCTAATTCTTAAGGTTTTTTTGGAGCCCATATTCTTTTTGCTAGCATTACAGCCCATATTGTGGCCACGGTTAAAAAATTATACGAAATTTTGCATATTTCGGTGGTGTCCGAACTGTTTTTATTCCCGAAATTTCGACTCACATTCAAACTGATTATAAAAATAAATGTATATCAATATAAAATCCAACAAATTCTCCACGCATAAAAATTAATGTAATTTAAAATCTTGAAATGAAAAAAATATATTTGAAACTAATTGTCGGTTTGATGTGTTTTAAAAATGTACAACCCATTTCTCATTATGGATGGGCCATTTTCTCGGCCAGCCGAATGAAAAGCTCTCCTCGTCTTGAAAGATTCGCAGCCGAACAGGCCTAACAAAGCGACTTAATTGGCAAATCACAAAAAAAACTGGGCTGTGGCCGTGGACCCAGCCGTCAGCCTCTCCATGTACAGTACTCTTCCGATGGAAGTCATTCCTTGACCACGTTGACCATGCCACATGGAGAGCACCATGGCGGTGGACGACGACGAGGCCTAGGAAGGGGACGACACGGTGCCGCAGAAGACGCGGCAGTGGAAGCCCGCGCGGAGAGGAGTACGAGGGTTCACTGGTTCGGCTGTGGTGTGAGGCTGCCGTCGCCGCAGGGCCTGGCCAGCGGTGGGAATAGTAGGGGACGGTGAGGCCTCCGCGGCAGCACAGCCGGCCACGGGAGGCAGGAGCATGCGGCACGACCGGCGCTACTTTGGGCGGCTGGAGCAAGAAGGCCAGAGGTTGAAGAAGCACTACGTGCGTTGGATGGACATCGTATGGTCACTGGAGCTAGAATCGTTCATATTGACTAAGTTGACAAAGCCCTTCGGCCCCGTCAACTTAGTAGGCCCACAAGACAGCCTCCCACCAAGGTGGGTCCCAGCTAGCCGGGGGAGTATTCATTTTTTGTGCGTAATAAGGAGGCACTTCCGGTGGGTCCAAGCTGACAGCGAGGGGAACATTTTTTTTGCGAAATACGATGGCCCGTCCGGTGGGTCCCAGCAGCCAGGGGGAAACAATTTATTTCGCAAAATACTGGTGGCCCGTCCGGTGGTTCCCTGCTGTCAGGTGGAGGAATAATTATTTTCCGCGTAATAAGGAGGCACTTCCTTGCGGCTGCCATGGACACAGCTGTCAGCCTCTCCATGTACAGTACTCTTCCGATGGAAGTCAGTCATTGACCACATTGACCACGCTGCGCCGAGAGCACCACGGCGGTGGACGACGGCAAGGCCTAGGAAGGGGACGACGTGGAGCCGGGCCACGGAGGCAGGAGCAGGCGGTAGCACAGCCGGCCACGGGAGGCTGGAGCAGGCGGCACGACCAGCGCTGCTTTGGGCGGCTGGAGCAAGAAGACCAGAGGTTGAAGAAGCCGTATGGCCGTTGGATGGACATCATACAGTCACTGGAGTATTGACTAAGTTGACAAAGCCCTCCGTCCCCGTCAACTTAGTAGGCCCACAAGTCAGCCCAACAATATGGTGGGTCCCAGCTAGTAGGGGGTATTCATTTTTTTGGGCGTAATAAGGAGGCACTTCCTTGCGTGCGAAGATATAGCTGGTGGGTCCGACCTGTCAGCGGGGGGAACTTTTTTTCACGAAATACAGAGGCACTTCCTGTGGGTCCTAGCTGTCAGGTGTAGGAATCATTATTTTGCACGTAATAAGGAGGCATTTCCTTGCGTGCGGCCGTGGACCCAACTGTCAGCCTCTCCACGTACAATCCACTTCCAATGGATGTCGTTCATTGACCACGTTGACCAGGTCGCGCCGAGAGCACTAGGGCGGTGGACGACGGCAAGGCCTAGGAAGGGAATGACACGGAGCCAGGGAATGCTCGGCAGTTGTTTCCCACGCGGAGGAGTACGAGGGTTTACTGGTTCGTCTGCCGTCGCCGGAGAATAACAACATGTGTGGTGAGTAGAGGGATGGCTAGGCCAGCGATGGGAGTATGGTGGGGCCGTGAGGCCTACGCGGCAGCATAGCCGGCCGTGGGAGGAGGGAGCAGGCAGTCCCGCCGGCGCTTGTTTGAGCGGCTGGAGCATGAAGAGCAGAGATTGAAGAATAACGACAGCCGTTGGATGGATATCCAATAGTCACTGCTCTCGTGTGTTGACTAAGTTGATAGGGCGTTGCGTGTGTGTCAACCTTTTTTTTATGAAAGCATACGCGTCAACCTGTAGTAGGCGCACAAGTCAGCCTCAAATCTATGGAAAACAGCATACATCCCATCTGCCATTATTTCTAATAATGTACAGCCCATTTGCTAATTCTTAAGATTTTTTTTGGAGCCCATCTTCTTTTTGTTAGCATTACACCCCATATTGTGGCCACGGTTAAAAAGTATACGAAATTTTGCATATTTCGGTGCGATCAACTATTTTTAATCCAGAAATATCGATTCACATTCAAACTATTTTGAAAAATAATTTATATAAATATAAAATCAAAATAATTGTCCACGCATACAAATCAATGGAATTTAAGATCTTGTAATGAAAAAAAATGAAACTAATTCCCAGTTTGATGTATTTTAAAAATGTACAGGCCATTTCTGGGCAAACCGAATGAAACTCTCCTCGTCTTGAAACATTTGCAACCCAGCAGGGCCGATAAAGCAAGTAGGCCTTGTTTGGCTATTTCTTTAAAAAAAAATAGAACTGGGCTAGCCATTTTCAGCAAGAAAAAAATACAACTGGGCTCATGATGTGGTAAACATAAATAAAACCCTTGCTAGACGGGCCACAACCCCCGCACAGCCCCGTTGTTACCCTGATCCGTCGCTAAAACTAGTATAAATAACAACTTCTTCTTCCTCATTGTCTCAAAAAAAACTGCTTGTTCCTCAAAAAAAAAAACTGCGCGACTTGCTGGGTCCCTTGTGTCAGCTGTTCGTAGTGTAATTCTCTCGTTTATTGACTACGTTGACGATGGCGTGAGCCCCAGATGTCCAACCATTAGGAGGAACCATATTTTTGGGCTTGTACTATAGAGGCACTTGCTTGCGTACTGCCATGACGCTGGTGGGTCCCTACTATCATCCTCTCCACGTACAGTCATCTCCTTGTTCCTCTCGGTTGTTGATGACGTTGACAACGCAAGAGGGCGGCGCACTGCACATGGCGAGTGAACCAAGGCCGCAAGGCGGAGGACGACGGCTAGGCCTCGGACGGAACGAGCAGGAGCCATTGAAGATGCGTCGGTCCAGTCGCAGGCGGAGGGGAGTACGAGGGTTGACTGCTGGGGGTGGTGGGGGCTAGTCACTTGGATTCTGTAATGCACAGTGAGCTCAAGCAGCCGGCGTGAGTGATGTTATTTCCCTTGGTTGTGATTTGTTACAATATTTCACTCTAAATTAAACGAATGGCAAGCCATTTGGCTTGTTTCAAAGAAAATATGACAGTCACAGCCGAGTTGAAAAGGGCAGGAACATCTAACTCTAGCTTACAAACTGTACAAAAGCACGAGGGTTGATTGTTCATCAGGTTTACAAAAAAACCCAGATTGAAAAGGGCAACAACATCTAACTCCAGCATTGTTTTCGGCAGTCACACTCAAATGGATCGGTCAGGTCCATAGAATGAACATCCTGGATCATAAAATTTACTGGATTATGACCACAATATGTTGTAAATAGAAGCCCGGCACGTTCAGAAGCTCGTTTGCCCACCTGAAACTCCTTTTTTTGCTCTTCGATATACTCATCCGTCAAAACCATGCTGCTGATAAACTTAAGCCTGATGGACAATAGTTACCTCGCATTCAGCAGGAAGAATGTGACAAATCTTGTGTTTGCACGGTTGGCTACATATCGTTCTAGCGTTATTCTCTTCAATCGAATCTCATGAGAAGTGAGAAAATCCCGATGCTTACGAATCCACCGATTGGTTATAACTTTCTTACCCCGTCCTGTTGCCTAAATAGACATGAAAAATGAAAACAGTTAAGGTCTAAAATAAGAGTGTCGAAAGAGCAACAGCTGAACGGTTAATTCTAGTACACTATATGCGGGCTTCCAATGTGCGTGAAATTATCACCTTTATATACAACTTCTCCAGACATGGAAAGCATTGCAGCAAGCCAATAATCTTGTTCAGATCAAAACTATTCATTTGGATATATAAGATCTTGACAGAATCCAGCACCATTGATAGGCCATCCATGGAGAAACTCTTCATTGAGCATAGAACATAATATTAGTACAAAATGTGTACTCCAAGATGATATATAAATTATGCGCAGAAATTTAAAATGCAGCATATGGTTACAAGTGTAGATGATAATATAATGTACTTGAAGAACTGTGGAGCCAAACACCATATTGAAATGAGCACAGAGATCATGTATTACACCCAAGGTCTCCAGTTTAGGCGCAGAGAGGACGGTTATTTGCAATGGTGAATAACTAGAATCAAGGATCAACCTTTGAAGTGAAGGGGCATCTTGGATGATGAGCTGCCTTCCGTCAAAAGAAATTCCAATTCTTACAAGGTTAGACGACTTTATTTGGAGACAACCGATTCTAACTGTGAAAACAAGCACCAAGCATTCCAGCGCAGGGCAACTGGAGTGGCTGATGCTGTGCAATGAGGCCTCCGATATACGAACCCGCACAATTGAAAGTTTCTTGAGAAATGGGAGTCGAAGGTTTAGTACCAGATTGTCTGGAAGGTAGCACAGTGCAAAGGTGGCGGTGTGGAGAGAGGAGGAAAACCGCGAGATGGACATCGGTGCTGAGGGCACAAGTTCATGGCGTTCTGTATGTGGTATGTGATTTCCAGGGGAATAGTAGAACTCAAGCAGCTGTAGTTCTGTGAAATCAGGGGATTTCAGCCAGGCGTCCACCATGCAGGGCATGGTATGCTTGCTCAGGTAGCATGACGGGATGCAGAGGCTTTGAACGGAGCCCTGGTGGGAGGAGATGATGGCTCTGGGGATTTCAAAATCATTGAAGAGAGATAGCTCACGACAGTCGAGATTAAGGGGCATGGAGCGCCATAGAGGGCGCCACCGAATTGAGAGGACTTGGGTGCGGCAGCAATCCTTGGTGGGGAGAAGCGAGATGATCTCCCCAAGGACAGCGTCCGGGAGATCGCTGATGCGGTCCACCCGAGATTCTACGGGTTCCTGGGATCTGGTGGGGGCGGGGTCGCCGCTTCTCCCCATGCTGCCGGGTGCAGGATCTACAAAAGGCGTTGCCACTGGCGGGAGCCTCATCTTCTTGGCGCTGGGGTCGGCCAACTCCATTTTCCTCGAGGGTGTTGCGTCGCGCTCACGGATTTGAGCAGAGTAACGAATGACGAGCCTAGTTGTAGTGCGAGCGAAGAAGAAGGGGAGCTGGGGGTTTCTGTAGGAGTGAGGAAGAAGGGGAGCTGGGGTTTTCTGTAGGAGTGAAGTGAGGAATTTGGGGGTACGAGTGGAGCGAGCTGACGTGAGGTGGGAGGGAGCGAGGAGGAAGAAGAGCACCCAGGTTTTTTTTGTGGGGGAGGGGGGGCGGTGTGCTGGGTGTGGGTAGCGCCTTTTGAATTGATTTTACTATTTACTAGTGTGGATTGGTTGTTTTGTCTTGGGCCCAGAGAAACAATTACTACTAGTACAGTGGAGACACTCTACAGCTACCCAAAAAAACAACTACTACTAGTACAGTGGAGACACTCTACCGCTTCTGGCTCCTCCTAGGTCATTGAAACGTCTCCCTCTACTGAATGCTGTTATACTTCTGTTCACCGACATGTAGGCCATGCAGCGCGCGGGCCCAAATGCCATCCACCAAATTAGCAGGCAGTATGCAGGCGGAGAGTCACCCCGGTCGTAGCGCGGCAGTAACGAGCCGTCGTATCACAAAACCCCACCTCCCCGCAGTCTAAGTTTGACGGACGAAGCAACCATCATTTCACTCCTCGCTGAATCCCCTTCTCCCTCACCGTCTTCAAGAAAGGCAACACTCGCATCTGCCACTGTTCTTCTCTCCCAATGAAGGGAAGGTAAGAGGATCCATGATGTTGGTATATTTTCGTTCAGAGAAAAAAAAAGAACTTTTGCAAAGCAGTAACCGATCCTCACTCTCTTTTTTGTTTCATTGTCATTGCGATTGTGTTTTCCTTTCAGTGGTCTCCTAGTATTTTTTAGTTTCATGATGGACCAAGGAGAACCAGGCAAAGATCCGCCGATATTGGAGCAGACGCGGGAGGCTGATCCCCACGAGACAGAGAGCTCCAAGAAGATGGAGGCAACCACCGAGCTGACCCCAGATACACTCACGACCACTACTGAGATGGTCAACGCCCCGTTTGAGGTTACAGCCCCCGTGGCACTGCAGGAGCAGTTTTCCCCCTTCGAGGATGTGTCCCCCCCGCTGAGCTGCCCAAGGTGATTTCCTTCTTTGTCGATCTCGATTGTGGTTTTTCATCTAAGTATGTGGTGATTATTTTTAGAAAAGGAAGTATGTGGTGATTAGTAATGCAAAATTTTCTTAGCTTCGATGCCATGCTATACATAGTGGTTTAAATAACTTGTGGTTCTTATACTGAAAAGTAATTCAGAATTTTTTCCTGTTTCAATTAGATCCCTGATGCAGACAAGGATTGTGTGGTTGTGCATGTCACTCTCTATGAGGCGGACGACCTGAATATACGCACGGGGAAAACAGAGTTCTTAGGCTGTTGGATCCTGGAAGCCATTTGCGGTTATACCAATGAAGAGTTGTATTCCAGCCTCACTGTTGTCAGGCGTGTTGTCCAGGGTGTACTGAAGCACAAGTTCAAAGCTACTCCTTCGTTTGTGAGGCATACTGTTCTTGTCAAGCTTACGCAGGAAGATGACGTGGCATGCCTCCACAAACAAGTTTATTAGTGGCAAGGCCACAAGGTTGTCTTCATGAAGGTTCACAGGATTGAGCTGCTGCGGGATGTCCTCGATGATGTTCATGGCATGGTCCGTCTTGTGTCCAGCGCAAATTAGATCGAGGCATGAAATAGTTGCCCCAGCTAGTGTTTAATAGTAGTTTGGATTATGTCTAATTATCCGAACCTTGCCTGTTATCGACTCCTCTGGGGCTAGTGCTCTGTTTGAATCCATCTATGGAAACTGCTGCTACTTTTGTGTGCCCGTGAATCATGTGAGAACCATCATAATTGTTGCCGAAACAGATGCGTCCTCACTAGTTTTTTCATGAATATGGCATGGTAAGACATAAGTTGTCATGGTTTATTATACGAGCAGTGTGTGTTTTGATGAAATAGAGCACTCATTCGAGAACCGTGCACCGACGTATACATAAGTACTTGTAAACACTGTTGGTGCTACCCCACTTGTAAGCAGTTGTGCAAAACACGACACATTGGCTGAGCTTGCTTCAACACTAGGCTATCGACCAGCTAACAATCAACAATCTGTTATCTAACATATAAGCAACTACTATGTATCTTGTTACAGTGGTTCATGCAGTTAATTGAGGCCACAATGTAATAAATTCCAAACATTCACACGCTAGTCCAGCGCTCATGTGGAACACTCACAATTAAACTCGTCTTCATAAAAATCTTGAAAAGCATAAGTTAAGCAATTTTATACATCTCAATTATTCATAGAACATAACAAACATATACTAGTTCACATCAAAAGACAAAGTTGTGAGAAGGTTTCCTGGAGTTCACTCTGGTTTTTTCTTGTTGCCACCATCCAGGGTTAGGTTCTCTCATTCCAGAATAACCAATTATAATTGTGGTCTCAGCTGGAATGCTGAACTAAACCATGCAGTGTACTGACCAGCTGAAATGCTTGTGCATTCTACTAAATTTAAGCACTGCTATTTGCAGAAATAAGCAGACCACAATGCCTCTTGCCCGCGCACCTGTCCAAAAAACCGCCGTGCAGCCGTGCCAGCTAGTCCTCGGTCCGTGGATGAACTGGTAGAAAGTGCATTCCGGACTAGGATGCAGTTGTTTTCGCTCGTCCCTACACTGCAATCAGGAAGTAAAACGTACGAATCAACTTGTTTTAGATTGCGTTGGTCATTCTACATTAGTTACTACCAATGTAGGGATACCTTGAAGATGGGAGGTTAGACGACGACAACGAGGGATAGCCATCTCATTTTGCGCAGTTGTACTAAAATTGAGGTGTGTGCTTTTGATTGCGCGGATAGAAACGATACGGAGACAGACATCCCTATTTGCGCAAATACACAATACGGTTATTTAAACAGTGACACATATTACTACTTTCCCACGTTTTCTCTTAGAACCAAGTCCTAGATTCATGCTACAACTTTCCCACTTTCTTCCCTGTTTGAACCAACGCTTTGAGTTCACTGTATGAACTAGCTTTACTTCTAATAATAGTAGAAGTCTAGGTGGCTTTGTAACAGCAGACGGAACTAGAAAAGGATCCACACGAAGGGGCAAGAGCTGGGGCAGTAGAGCAAGGCAGGTTTCGAAGGAATATATACCTGAGGGTCGTTGGCATGTGGCAAAGACGGCGTCGGGAGGCCGCATCTTGGCCACAATACCGCAGGGAGGAAGAAGGGGTCGGAGGCCCTCCCGAGCCGGCGCTCTCTCGGAGAGAACGGCACGGCCGCCGATCGGGACGCGCGAGCAGCTGTTGGTCTCCTCCCTCCCCGCCGACGACAGCGTGAACGATGCACCTACACCCCCTGCCCCGGTCGAGGTTGTCCGCCGGATTTGTGACCAGCCATGAGCTGAGAGAGAGAGTGTGGCCACCTATGTCTTGCTTAGATCTGGAGAGCATGCGAGAGTGAACGAGAGGAACCCTAGTAAAGCAAGCGCTAAGGCTCCTGCTTTTATATATAGTGGAGTGATTTTGTTGTACTGGCTTCAAAAAAATGCGCTCCTACATGTACCCGCGAGTGGGTGTGAGAGAACTAGTCCGTGCGTGCACCGCTTCTCTTCGTGAGAGTACAATATATACTATGCCCAAAGAACGTTCGCCGCAAGAGTAATAGTACAAGTGTGTGACGTGTGAGCTAAAATAAAATGTGCGCACCGTCTTTTGTTTTTTAGAAGTTCTGAGGGTAGGGTGTGAAGAGCACATATGTGCGTGACGTCTACCTGCAGATAGAGGATGGGTGCGACGTGCGAGTCTGCGAGAGGACTCGGGAGAGTCGTGACTCGTGAGGGTGCATGTGCGTGAGAGAGAGGGGGGCACGTATCAATACAATGCATGTGTCTGTAAATCATTATCCGACAAACATTTGCCACAAGCCTTTTCCTGACGAACACCATAAGAACCGTTAGATCGGCATCCAACAGTGTCAGTTTTGCCATGTCATTTAACAGAACAGCCACTCCTCCTACACACAAATCTTCCACGTGAGTGTTAGAAAATGGCATATGCTCCTTCCGTTCCAAAATGCAGTGCATATAGCTTTAGTGAAAATTAGAACCTCGCAAACTTTTACCGAGTTTTCGTGTACCAAATTGCACATGTAGAATACCCTGTATATACCATTTCATTCATCTTTGATAGGTAACTATAAAGATGGGTGAGGAGTCTACAAAGAAAGACCATCGTATCACCCGCAGCAATTTCAACCATCCTTTAGTGTTGAGGAATATCATAGGAACTCTATATGATAAGATTTTTATAGGATTTTTTTCCTTTAGAGCCAATTGGTTCATAGGAATAGATTCATATACTCTACATTTCAAAGGAAATAAACATGATATCATTTCTATAGCTTTAGAGCCACTTGGTTCATATGAATGGATTCCTATAGTCCCTTAATTTCAAAAGAAAATAAACATTAGCGTATATTCAATAGAAAAGTTCCTATGATATGAACCAAATTACATCTCTTTACTAATCCCTCCTCATATGAATTGAGATACATGTCATCTCTAGATTCAATAGAAAAGTTCCTATGATGTGAACCAAATGACATCTCTTTTCCAATCCCTACTCATAGGAATTGAGATGCTCCATGTCATCTCTTTCCCTATAACTTCCACGTATGCATCTTCTATTCCTAAATAGATAGTACAACCCACTAGTAGCTTTTTTTCCAAAACATGCAACTATGGCACAAGAACTATATAGTGTGCAAATAACTTTGAAAGATGGTCGCTGGATGAAGCTAACCCGACAGTGCAGAGATGGGCAAATCCGAGCACTACTGGCCGTTGGATATCATCAACATTCCACCAGATCTGCCACATGTACAATTTAGAAGACTCCATGGTTGAACTTAAGCATAATGCACAAACCTCAAAACACAAGCACTTCTCCTTTGTTCTAGAATCTTCTGTATCATAATTGATTATTTTTTTCTAAATGAATTGCCATTATTTGTTTTTTACTTTATGATTTACAATGCACAACCCCATGAATCTTAACATTTTTATAAAACTAACTGATTTTGAATGAGATGAACTATAAGAACTAAACGAACATCTACATCATGCATATATGACTCAAAGCTTTACATGCTATAGTGTGTATTTATTCATAATTTGGTTTTGAAATCTCATGTGTTCAATACATGTGTACCTTACTAGTTTTGAGTAGAGTAGCAAATTTCACGCGGCCCCGGGTATATCAAAATGCAGGGCCCATGCATCATTGCCTTTCGGTCGAACCTACGTCCACAATTTTTTGTACGTGCTATATCTCCACTGGTCCCCGAACCCAAAATGCTACCTCGTTCCCGTAAAACCAAGTGGCCCACACATATTTAAGGCATCGACTCGAACTTGTTTACTACGACGTGGACCCGCACGCTGTAGTACTCCTACAAACCCTACCGCGGCACTCATCATCGGTTTTCTTCAAGAGGACGAGGGAGAAGCCGATTTGTATTGGAGGCTCTTTAAAAAAAGGATCTGTAGTGGAGACTCCTACCCTAGGGTGCCCTAGGTAGCTGCCGCACGCATCGTTGTTTTCTCTTTTCTTTATGCTCTTGCGCGCTAGAGTGAAATGATGGTTGCTTCGTCCGTCCAGCTTAATGCGGGAAAGGTGTGGCTTTGTGATTTGACCCCTCATCGCTCATTTTCTACTACTGCGTCGCTACGACCGGGGTGCCTCCAATTCCAACCGCTGCTCCGAACTGTAATTTGGTGCATCGCACGTGGAACAAGACGGTGGATGAGCCACATGTCTTCCAAAGGTGTCCTGTTAAGTGTGTCGCCATTTCGTGTGCGGACTGACCCTGCTTGAGTTGCTACGCCAACACGACAGGAGCAGCCTACCACTTGGTTTTGCTCCTTGGTGAATCCCGACTATATTGATCTAAAAAGATACGTGCTGAACTACCCTCTGCATCTCGGTTTTTTATTTGTAGGCGTCTCGGTTTATAGGGCCTGCACGTAGTTCTAGGTCATCCATTTGACTAACTAAATATGAGTTACTATGTCACAAAAAGTATATCATTGGATTCTTATCGGTTGATATGTGAAGAAACAAGAAACAAGGTAGAAGTTAATGCACCGCGCCTTAGTATTGTGGGATTATTTGGTTTTCGTAAGATGGCGTGCGTTTGGTTGCAAGGGTGGTCATGAATGGGTTATAAAGCACATGAATGGTTTGAGTCAAAAAAAGAGAAGGTGCCTTGAAGATGTTGAACCATTCCACCCAACCAAATCGGTCGAATCAAATGGCCACTCTTTGCATGCATGACTATGTGAGCATGACTCGTGGTCCCGTCTTAAATAATTAGCTCATCTCTTATATTCAGCCAAACATATGAATTGAATGGTTCAATCCCAAAAAAATTGAATGGTCCCAATCCATTCATACGATACCTTCAACCAAACGCATCCGACAGAGGGAGTAGTTGTATTTAAAAGTCGAGGGCGGGGCTTTTCCTGCCCGGTAGGCGGCGGGACAGTTCTGCCTAGTCGGTTCGACAGAAACGCGAGAAGACGAGGGAATAGGCTGCTGCAAACGTAGGGCTGTGTGATTCGACAGCGACTTACTGCTGGACAGGTGGGGCCCCGTGATTTGACTTGCCATTATCATTTTAACTGCGGCGCTATGAACGGCGTGAGTCTCCCGATTCCTGACCACCTCCATACAGGTGCCTCTCCCAATGCTCCACCATGTAGTAGTAGAGGCTGGCTCTTGCATGAGAGCCCACTTCTCCACTTTTTCCTTGCCTCTCTTTCCTCCACATATGCAAAAATGCCATGTAAAGCGCACTATTGTACTTACTTGCTCCTACAGGTGCTTAAGCTTGCCACATAGGCATAAAGTCTGATGTGGCAAGTTAATCAAGAAGAGAGAGACTAGTTTTGTGACCCAAGGAAGAAACGGTGCTAAGCGCGTGTACCTAGGTGAAAAGACAATTTTGAGTCTATAGCTAATTAAATGAAGCAAACTTAGCAACACCATTTCATTGGAAGAGGTCACTCCTTGGCAAATGCAATAAATACTAGTACTCCCTCTGTCCCATTATATAAGAACGTTTTTGACACTACACTAGGTAGTGTAAAAAACGTTCTTATATTATGGGACGGAGGGAGTACGAAGAAAGAGATGGAGAGGAGTAAAAAATACACTTATAGCCAACCTTGTTGTAGTATGAGTGACTAAGTGATGACTATGTATGACATGCCAACATCAGATAGCCTAACGCACCATGTTAAATCTCAAAGGGCGCGACCACGCGAGCGACGCGACGGTCGTGGTAGGCGCGACCATGATATGGGCTGTTGGCAGCCCTTGGATCTGAGATCAAACGGTTGCATGCTAAGTTGCTGAAAATTTTAAGAATAACCCTCCAGGATAGGATATTCACCCATAGGTCTAGAATCACACCATGCAACCGTTCGATCTCAGATCCAAGGGCTCTCAGAAGCCCGTATCATGGGAGAATGGAAAGCCACTACCCTGCCATTCGCACGCTGGCAGTTCGCTCCTACTCTTTCCCGCATGTCCTTTAATACTACGGCGGTTTGCTCCTAGTTGTCCCATCCATTCACATTACGGCAGTTCCACTAATCCTAACCCTCCTCCCAAATCCATGGCGTCCCAAATCTCCCCGATCGGCGGTGAGTACAAGGTTAGAACCATCACTGGCGATGAGTTCGACGTCATCTACACCCGTATTTCCGCGACGGTGAAAGGATGCCTTTCTCGCTTCAGACGCATGTTCGAAAACTCACATGATGAGTGGGTTGCTGGGCTAAATGTTGAGTATACCACAGTCTTGGGACGAGAGAAGGATCTAAAGGACGAAGAGAGGAAGAAGCCCTCCGTGATCCAGGTTTGCGTACATAACGTTTGCTTGGTCTACCACATATGCCATGCCGACATTGAGTGGCAGGATTTTAAGAACTTCCTCGAGGACAAAACAGTCAAATTCGTTACTGTAGACTTTAAGAATGACAAAGAAGTCCTGCGTCGGATAGGCCTAGTTGTAGGCAACCCCTTCGACCTCCAGAAGAATCAGCTGGTGCCCTCTCGTCAGCCCTCAATGCTGACCCTGGCAGGAGCCATGGTTCATCCTTCGTACCGCAAACTGGAGAAACCTCATTACACGTTTCATCGTCATACATGGCAGCGGAATGTACTAGATATAGACCACATCCACTATGCTGCATTGGATGGCTACCTTTTTGTTTCAATATCTACAAGGGTTGGATGAAGAGCAACAGGCAAGTTGGTGGTTCAAGCAAATAAGTATCGGCCAAGAGGAAGAGGGACAAGGAGGAAGTCGAGGACGTTGACGAGGACTCCGAGTAAAGTGGCAGTGTTGTTGCTCATGGCGGTTCTAAACTTCTAATGCAGTGTCTACCGGATTAGTTGCATAGTTTAATTTCAGGTGTGCTTAGTTTAATTTGAGGGGTGTGTTGTGCTGAGCCCCCAGCAAAACTATGTTATGTTTCTTCTCGTTACTTTAACTCTTCAGTATGTACATACTAGTACTAGTATTTATTTAATAGAATTTAGCACCCCAATTAAGCACGTACTACCTTTTTTAATAGTACTATATGCATAATTTGGCGATGAGTGCTCTCTATATGTACCACCTTTTTTTTAAATTTCAATTTTTGCTCCATGGCGCAATCCATCGATAGTGGAGTACTACTGTACAAAAGTATACATTTTTTAAAAGGCTAGCGTACTGTTCATCACATATATATATATATATATATATATATATATAGCCAGTTAAATTCTCAACCTAGAACGACGTGCATGCCATGTAGTAAACCGATCCGGAGGAAGTATAGTAAAAATGAGGTGATTTTACCTAGCGATCAGCGGGGGAGCATGGCCTGTCATGCGGTCCACGTGTCATGATGTACCAAGGCGATGCGCGTGTCCCTCTTGAGGCAGAAGCAATACTAGTACGTGGTTTGAGATGATGTTGAACCGAAGTGTGAAATAATGGTTGCTTCGTCCGTCTGGGAAGGTGCGGCATTGCGATTTGATGTCTCATTGCTCATTACTAACACTGGGCCGGTACGAGTGGGGTGCGTCCCCCTGCTGTTCTGCACTGTTATTTGGTGCTTGACACGTCTACCCGGTTGCTATATGTCCCACATTTCGGGGACAGGAAGTACAGAATTCATGAAAGGGAGCGTCGACGGAGGAGTATACTACAGAATTCATGAAAGGGAGCAACTTAGTTTTGGAAAAATCTGTTTTTATGGGGTACGTACCCACTAGGGTTTATAGGGCTCATCTAAAAAACTTCCGTTTTTCTGTTTGATAGGTCTCAATTCTAGTACTATACTAGTAGTAGTACCACTACATGTTGGATTTCGAGGTGCGTTAGATCACCCGACGCAAGCAGTGTCAAGAGGAAACTAACCAATGCATGTACAAGTTCATGGAAATTTAGTGGTCATTCATGCATTCGTTCTAATTAATGCCTCGGTAAACATAACTTCTTGAGAAAAACGAGCGTACTGTGCAAACTACGAAATTAATTCGACCACTCACCGTCTACCTTGGTTTGAGAGATTTTGAAATTGAGCCATAAACTGGAAAGGAGGGAGTAGTAACTTTTGTCTCGATTACTATTTGTGGCCTTGTATAGATGCAAAATGTATTTTTTATAGTGGCCTTTTATAAGTAAATAGAGGGAGTACTAACCAAAGTACGTAGTAGGGACGAGGAGTAAATAAAGGGAGTAGTAAAATTTTCTCCTCGTGCTGCGAGCCACCGCGCGCTTGCGCGAGGGAGCGGGCGTAAAGGCGTACAGTAGTACTCCAGCTTCACCTCATCCTGCGAGCCACCACGCCCATGGGCGGGGGAGATGGCATACTAAGCAAGCTTCTCCTCGTTCTGCGAGTTGACCGGACACATCAAAAGTACTCCAGTGTATAGAGCCTTGCCTCTAAGGTAGGCCCCACATGGTTTGCCTCTTTTTTTAATTTGACATAACGCGTCAAGTCACAATTTGTTTGTTCACCCGTGGTAGACGATCCTCCCTCCACCAAGTGGACAACAAGTACACGTGCTAAATTACCACATGGGCTGCCATTTTCGTACAGAAATGAGGTCCACCGTGTACCCGCGCGGGTGTGGTTGGGAAAGAGACGGGAGTACGTGCGCCGTGCATGCACCTCTTCTCTTCGTGCACGTCCCCCACCTACGTGGGTGTGTGTGAGAGAGATACAAACCTAGACATAATGCACCGTCCATCCCCATGCCTCCGCCCAGTCCGACCACCAGTCACCACCACGGCACCATGCCCCACTCCTCACCTTATCTCTCATATTTCTCCCTCCATTTTTATATACAAGGGGCCACTATCAAAATTACAATTTCCAGATATACAAGGCCACTAACACTAATCGATGCAATATTAATGGTGTTTGCCTCGTGGTACTAGCAAAGGAGGACATTAATTATCCCTTGCATGCATGCGGGAGTTTGTAAAAAAATGCATCTTGATGTTCCGTGCAATGCACGGGCATCTTGCTAGTCCATGAAAACAACACATGGAAAAATTCCCCGGCGAATGAGGGATTTCAATCTGTTGGGAGGGGTTGTTTGGATCTTGCCCGGGGTAGCCAAAATATTGGCGACCCTTTTGTCCACCGGTGCCTTTGCCACCGATGAATGAGGAACGGCTCGGGTGCTCATGCTGTCATGCATCCTCCAGCACGCATGTTGGAGAGGAGCTCGCACGAGATGTGTTTTTTTGTCCCACAACGCCGCCCGAGCCTCCCGCAGACCGACCGACGACCCGCAAATTACGCCATCCAACCGTAGCCGCACACATTATGACAGCACTCAACCAACCAGACGAAATTCATGCAAACACGTAGACATACTGATACTCATTCACGCAAACACTGGAGTATTTCATCTAAACAACGACGAAAATCATATAAAATACCAGATTTTCATACAAACATGACGGATTTCATCACATTCAAATGAACTACGCGGTGCTAGTTCTAGACAACACAGGTATATAATACATGGCCTAAATGGTCGCCCGCCGATCGATTTGTGTTCCTCATGTCCGGCAGCACGATCACCGGACTGCCGGGAGCCCCGGAGGTATATGCTTCAGCGTAAAGGATGGCTTGCTTCCCCACTGCCCAACTGATATCATTGGCTGGTGCCAAAGATGATGGTGGCCGACACAGGTTCGAGTTCATCATCGGCCACTACTTCGCCATGGCCGGCACCGGCTCGAGTTCATCCTAACATTGACCTATTCTGTGGAGCCCATGCAGGGTCGACGAAGGTCCTCACAACAAAAGGATCTGGCAAGACACCTGCTGTGTACACCGGCGTCGCCTCCGCGGTGGCCTTCATGGGACCCAAGCGGCGGCGGCCTCCCGTGTTCTACTTCTCCTCGATGATGGCGGCGGACACGGAGGCGCTGGCCACCGACTCGTTGCTCTCTGTGCACCCGGCTTCTATCGCTGCTTGCATGGCGCGCCCGCCGGCATGGGAGTCTTGGCCACAGAAACGGGAGACGCGGTACGAGGCGGCGGCGTGGACGGCAGCAACGACGCCCATGCGCCGCTCCTCGTCGAGCTGGCCTGGAGCGGCGAGTTGCTGAACCGCGCGCCGGCTTGGGGCGGCAACTGGCTCTGTCGGGCGAGGGGAGGGAGGTGGATCAGCAAGCTGCATAGCTCGAATCCGGCGGGCTACCCAGCCGGCTTGGATGCGGAATAACCACTCATCGTAAGCCATTGTAAGAGTGGACAAAATGGTGGAGGAGATAGGGGAGTGGCGGAGGTGTGCGATTCTTGGCCGGCGTTTGGCCTCGTTTAAATAGGAGATTAAATAGACGGCGGATGGGAGGAGCTCGGCCGGCATTGCGTTTAACGACGGCCAGGTCATGAACGGACGTGTGTCTAGAGTGGGTTTGTCGGCTTCCACACGGGCGGGTTTCATGGAGGCATTTGAATGCGGCATGTAGGCATATTCAGCCGGGCGTGCCACGAGTGGCGCCCTCGACTCTGACCTAGGACACCGCGCCATTCTTCCACTGACGTGTGGGCTCTTTGGGTGCATGGCCTGCATGCTAGTGACCCAACGCAGGCAGCGCACAGCAGAGGAACCTTTGGTGGGCCAGGGCGGTCAGAAGCGGGCATTTCATAAACCGATGATTGTTCATTGAGTGTGACATCATCTTTTTCATCTAGTTAAGCGTGTGTCTTGCGTCGTGTGATGTGTGGATGCAAGCGTGTGAGTGTTGCGTGCATGCAAGGGTGCGTTTCAGTGTTTCATCCATGGGTGCATACGTGCAAGGGTGCGTTTCAGTGTTGCATGCATGGGTGCGTACGTGCAAGGGTGCGTTTCAGTGTTGCATGCATGGGTGCGTACATGCGTGTGTTCGTGAGTGCATGTGTACGTGTCAGTGTTGCACGCCAGCATGCGTGCATGTGTACGTTATGTGTACATGTCAGTGTTGCACGCCTACATGCGTGCGTGTCTTGCATGCGTACATGTGTACGTGCGGGGTCAGGCTACACGTCAGCCGACTGACTTTTTCATCTCTGGTCATTAGATTTTCCAGCCGTTGGATACGAAATCAAGGGCCTCCAGTTTATCATCAAACTCCACCCCCCTCCCCCCGAGCCGCCAACCACCACCGGCCGAACCACCCGCCCCCGCCGCCCGTGGCCGGCCTGCCCTCCCCGAAACCACTCCCCACCGCCGGTCCGCCGCTGCACCTTCGAGAGAGTGGGCCAACATATATGATCTTGAGATTTTACGAAGTCACCATAGGTGCCTCGTTGTCGAGTGGAACATCTCCTCCCACTGAACGTACATCGCCAGAAAATACTGAACCTTGGTGGGCTCGAGAAACTACTGTCCTCTAACCATCCAACCACATGTTGGTCAGCACGACAAAATGTATGTGGTGACCGTGATGAGCTTATTCTGAAGTCCGGTGACCATATCGTGCTTTCGCTTCAAATACAATGACCGTAAGTGTCGTCAACAAAATACGGAGCACGCATCAAATGCAAAGTCCCTCAGTGTCATCAACAAAATTTGGAGACGTATCGTGAGCTAGATACCGTTGTACTATTGTATATGCTTATTTTCTTAGTGGCCGATTGCGTGTGTGGTGTGGTGGGTACATCATTTCTAGTTGTGGTGGGTCAACATGAAGACTCATGGGTCGGTTCCATCCTGCGCCACATATAGGTTGGACCGAGATGTGTTATACGGAGACCCATGTGGAGGACTTGGCGTACAACACGAAGCTACCAGAGTCGCGGAGGACTCTATCCCAGTGGTGATAAGCCGACTATATATGATTTGTAACCCTAGGCCCTTAGTATGTTATACAAGCTTGGGGGCTAGTTCATCGATAGTATACACACACGCACAATGCCTGGTATTCACGTGTACTTTGTACACACCCCTAACACTAATATACAGTACCAGGAGTAGGCTCTTTCTTCAACTGCAAGGGTCCAATCCGAACTAGGGTAAAACTTTGCCTCGTATTACCATCCAGCCTAACAGCCAGGGATATCCTACCGAATGATATGATGAAATCATATCTGCCAACTACTATTAGAGAGGTGTGTCGGGGGGGGAGGGGCAATGTGTGCGAGAGAGGCCTAAAGATAATGTGCGTGCGGGAGACACGTAGGCACATATATGTGCGTATAGAGGGCTAGTAGAGACCGTGCATGTGTATATATGCATGTGAGAGAAATAGTGTTTTCCAACTGAGATTAGTGAAAAGAGTGGTACATAGTAGTCAAAAAGAGATATAGAGAAACAGAGAGAGCATTTGCGTGAGACACCCCGACACCCTGAGAGAGATTGTGAGCATGTGTGAAAGAGAAATGCCGATGCATATAAAGTGTCTGTACTTATGCGTTAGATAGAGAGATATCTACATGTAAAAGGCGGTTCTACGCATTAAATTAAAATATAAATGGCATTATTATTTTTGGATGAGATCATGAATTTTGCAAAATTGCGTATGGACGAAAATCGGTCTATCAGACACCCATACTCCATTGAATTCTAGCATGTGCATGTGTTTATTTCAATATATCGATCCATAGAGTGAGAGCGGTTTGAAATACAGGCAATGGATGCTTTTGCAATTCATATATAAACATTAATTAGTGCACTCCATGTTGTTAGTGTGAAGCACTTTATACATTTGTCACTTGCATCGATACATTCCAAATTGCTAGCTACGAAATAAAATACATGTCGAATTCAACATAAAGGGGGTTTCGAAGATTCGAATTCATAGGAAGTGCATTCATCTATTTGAACCCGAGATAATGGCATTTGTAAATCAGATGTAAAAGGGGGCATCAATCTTTGTTGTGAGTTTGAACATGGTATATATATTCATACGCATATCTAACTTTTATTTTGCAACCAAGGAGATTATACCTGGAACCATGCATGAACTGAGGTAAGTTGCATATTTTTTAATATATACTCGTGTACAATGTATATTAAAATGTACCCCCTCCATTCCAAAATAATCGTAGCTTTAGGATTTTCAAGAGTAAAGATTTGTGAAGTTTGACAAATCCTGAAAGTTCAATTCAAGAGAACCGAAAACGTTAATGCTTCTGCTCCCAAATATTGAACGAAGCGCCAAATAGGCCTCTGGTCACCCGAAACCGCGCGAGACTAATGTTTTGGTGGTAGGAAATTACTGTCCTGACTCTGGCCCGTGTAGCCTATCGGCCCGATGTCCAAAGGTCTAAACCGGGGTAGGTTTGTAACTTCACCAAGACGCCAGTCTCAACCGCCTCCGAGAAGCATTCATACGCCATGGGCGCCTAAACACCCATGCGCTTGGCCGAAATCTATCCCGCCCACATTTGGGACACCTGACATGACTGTCCTACCCCCAACCCGCAATATGTCCGAAATTTTAGATGGGGGCAAAGTTTGTAACTTTCCCCAAATTTTCAAACAAGCGCGTCTCAAACCAAAACATTGTTCCCCCTTAGTTCCCCGCCTCCCTCCGTTTCCCCATTCATACTCCGTGGGCGCAAAAACGCCCTCTCCACCAGCCGCAAAACCCCAACCTCCTCCGTCCTCCACCCATAGCGGCCAATCCACCACCGCCCTCCTCCATCACGCCGGAGCCGGTACCCCCGACATCGTCGTCCAACGCAACCGCAACCTCAATGCCCTCAAGGACTTAGCAGCTGAAGCCGAGGCAGAGCTGCCTCCACGACATCGATGCTGACGTGCGCCATACAAGAACCACTCCAACCAGGTCGTCATGCGCCTCACTGCTGCGGCTCCACTGTCGCAACCGTCCACCGCACAGGAGCTGTTCCCGCTACGCCGGTGTTCGCCGCCTCGGATCTGCTTCCCCGCTGCCGACAGACGTCCACCACACCACACTCAACAACTTGGCCATGGGTTCGTCCAAGGCTGCACCGTCCTCCACAACTTCTGGTTTCCGGCGAACAACAAGATCGTCGGAAAAACAGAAGGAGGACACAACACTGCCAGCAGAAAGAGGTACTCCTCGTCCCTTATTCGTGCAAATCTTACGTCTCCGCTCACACCGTATTCATCCCATGAAAGAAACTAGTTGAGCGCTTCTTACTGCATCTTCTTCGTGATACTAAATGCACAAGGTTTCCTCCCTTTTACTATTTCACCTTTGCTAGAGGTCAGTAGCCCGCCTGGATTTCAATTCAGGGTCAGTCGAACCGCAACTAAAAGAAGCAGCACCCGCTTAGGCGCGCGGAGCACCTAGTCCGCCTATTCCCCGGGGAAGCGGCGCATCGGTGTCTATCATAGGGGTGTGGGGCGCAGGAGCTGCTTGCACCCGATCTGGAGGTCGGCGGGGCTTGAATGGATGGCCGGGGGCGGTGCCAAGCACGGCGGTGCGGTGAGGTCGAGGGGAGGGTGCAGGCAGGGGAGGAATACTGGGCCGGTGGTCGCTGGCGTTTCGAGGAAGATCGTCAACACTGACTGGCTGGAGGTAGATGAAGGCGATCTCCCCGTTCTTTGTACATCGGACGGTGCAGAAAAAATGGACTGACCTATTTGCTTTCAGTCGACTGTTATTTTCATAGAATCCTGTAGTAATTGAGTGTGCCATGCATGTTGTAGAGCTATCATATGTCTCCCGTCATTTATTTCTCACCGACCTGCTATCTGCTACCTTTACACTGTACTAATTGTGCACACACTTCACCCATACTCACACTATTGTTTTTTTATGCATGGGTATTTCAGACTCTGACGCAGTGTTGATGAATGCAGAAAAGAAAAGACAGAAGTCGCTCCAGTGTAATTCGAAGATAAGCAGTAAGCGTTTCAACGCTCTAATGGGTGCAGTGTCAGCAGTTGGAGACAGTAAAAGTAGCTCTGCAGTTGATGATCTCAATTGCCACACACAACCATCCCAGGTGCTTGCTTTAACTTCGCGCTGTCAAATGTGGTTGCATGTTGCATATGGTGTCTAGCTTGTATTGCTTCCAATTTGGTTAAATTGCATCTGCTTACTTTACACATTATACCTTTGATAATGACATGCCTTCCTGTTTTTGATACATACTACATATGTCTATTAACCATGTTCGTACATCAAACTAATGCTCTTTTGTATCCCTCGTCAATCACTTATGATGAGACAGTCACCCGGGTGGGTTACTGTGAGACGCCCTACTCGTTTAAAGAGTGCAGTGTCATCCTCCCCACATGATTCTCAAGAAACAGCAAGGCTAAATGAAGATAGTCAACGTAGCTCTCTAGTTGATCACCGCAATTCCCCCACACCACCATCGCAGGTGCTTGCTCTTACTTGGCAGTGTGATATGTGGTTGCATGTTGCATATGGTGTCTACCTTGTAATGCTTCTAATTAGGGTAAATTGCATCTGCTTAGTTAACACATTATACCTGTGAATATGACATGCCTTCCTGTTTTTGGTACATACTACGTCTTTCTATTAACCATGTTCTTACATCAAACTACTTTCTTGTGTATCCCTCATCAATGCTCCTAATTTGTTAAATTGCATCTCCTTAGCTTACACATTATACATGTGAATATGACACGCCTTCCTGTTTTTGGTACATACTACATCTGCCTATCACACCATGTTCTTACATCAAACTACTGTTCTTGTGTATCCTGCGTCTATCGCTTATGATGAGACAGTCACGTGCGTGGGTTAATATGAGACGCAATACTCTTATAAAGAATGCAATTTCATCCTCTCCACATGATTCTCAAGAAACGGCAAGCCTAAATGAAGATATTGAACGTTGCTCTGTACCTGAAGACAACACTTCCCCTACACCACCATCACAGGTGCTTGCTCCAACTTCGCAGTGTGATATGTGGTTGCATGTTGCATACTGGTGTCTAGCTTGTAATGCTTCTAATTAGGGTAAATTGCATCTGCTTAGTTTACACACTATACCTGTGAATATGACATGCCTTCCTATTTTTGGTACACACTACATCTATGTTTTAACCTTGTTCTTACATGAAACTACCTCTCTTCTGTATCCTGCATGAATTACTTACGATGAGTCACCTTTATTTGTAGCATATTGCATATTATTTCTAGCCTGTTGCCATGTATTGCTTCTAATTTGGTCAAATACATTTGTTAGGGCACCCTTTTAATTTGGCAGAGTGATATTGGTTTCATCTTTCATATGGTTTCTAGCTTGCATCGATTCTAACAAGTTCAAGCACCTTGTGCTTAGTTTACACTTTATACATCATACATGTCAATATGTCACGCCGTCCTGTTTTTCATACATATTCCATCCTCCTATCATGCGGCTGCCTTACATGAAAGTAGTGTTCGTCAGTATCATGCATCAATAAGTTCTGAAGAGCAAATTTTATTCCTTTTTCTTGTGGGTTTGACTTGACAAGGCAAAATCAAGAAAGAGGAAGGAAAAGAGTAAGGAAGGCGATGATGGTGGTCCTCTGCAGCAACGTAAATGGAGCATCTGTACCGATTCTCCTTGTACTGATAGTGCATTACATGGTCCAAGTCTCCGCTCCCCTACTCCACCATCCAAGGTGCTTGCTCTAACTTGGCAGTGTGATATCTGGTTGCATGTTGCATATGGTGTCTAGCTCGTATTGCTCCTAATTAGTGTAAACTGCATCTGCTTAGCTTACACATGATACATGTGAATATGACATGCTTTCCTGTTTTTGGTACATACTATATCTGTCTATCACACCATGTTCTTACATGAAACTACTCTTCTTGTGTATCCTGCATCAGTCACTTATGATGGGACACCTTTAAGTTGGCAGTGTGATATTGGTTTGCGTCTTGAATATGATTTCTAGCATGTATTGCTTCTAGTTTGATGAACGCCACCTATGACGAGACAGTTTTAACTTGGCAGAGTGATATTGATTGCACCTTCCATATGGTGTCTTGCAGTGTTTCTAATTTGTTGAAGTGCCTTCTGCTTAGTTACCACATCATAGGTGTGAATATGTCAAGCCGTCCATTTTTTCGTACATATTCCATCCTCGTATCATGACTTTGCCTTTCATCAGAGTAGTGTTCGTCAGTATCATGCATGAATGAGTTCTGAAGAGCAAATGATATTCCTTTTTCTTGTCGGTATGACCTCACAATGCAAAATCAATAAAGCTAAAGGAAATTGGCAAGGCATTGGATGATGGTGGTCCTTCCGAGCAACTGAAATGGAGGTTCTCTACAGATTCTACTCTGCCATCCTCCCAACAAGATTCGCAAGACAATGCAAGGCTAGACAGTCAACGTAGCTGTGTAGATGATGAGCACATCTCCCCTACTCCACCATCACAGGTGCTTGCTCTAACTTGGCACTATTATATGTGGTTCCATGTTGTGTATGATGTCTAGCTTGTATTGCTTCTAACTTTGTTGAATTGCATCTGCTTACTTTACACACATAATGCCTGTGAATATGACATGTGTTCCTGTTTCTACATCAGACTACTATTCTTGTATATCCCGCATCGGTCACTTATGATAAGGCACCTTTAAGTCGCCACTGTGATATTGGTTGTGTCTTGCATATGATTTCTAGCATATACTGCTTCTAATTTGTTGAAACGCCATAAAGTTTGAACTTGGCAGAGTGATATTGGTTGCATCTTTCATATGGTGTCTAGCTTGCAGTGCTTCTAATTTGTTGAAATGCCTTCTGCTTAGTTACCACATCGTAGGTGTGAATATGTCACACCATCCTGTTTTTCATACATATTCCATCCTCACATCATGTGTTTGCCTTTCATCTGAGTAGTGTTCGTCAGTATCATGCATGAATGAGTTCTGAAGAGCGAATTTGATTCCTTTTTCTTATTGGTTTGACTTCACAATGCAAAATCATTACAGCTGAAGGAAATTAGTTCGGTAGTGGATGATGGTGGTCCTTCGGAGCAACTCAAACAGGGGTCTCTACAGATTCTACTCCGCCATCCTCCCAACAAGATTCGCAAGACAACACAAGGCTGGACAGTCAATGTAGCTGTGTAGATGATGAGCACATCTCCCCTACTCCACCATCACAGGTGCTTGCTCTAACTTGACACTATTATATGTGGTTGCATGTTGGGTATGATGTCTAGCTTGTATTGCTTCTAACTTGAATTGCATCTACTTACTTTACACATAATGCCTATGAATATGACACGTGTTCCTGTTTCTAGAACATACGTGTACACGATGAGCACATCTCCCCTACTCCACCATCACAGATGCTTGCTCTTACTTGGAACTATTATACATGGTTGCGTTTTCTGTATGATGTCTAGTTTGTATTGCTTCAGATTATGTTGCATTGCATCTGCGTAGCTTACAACTTACCTGCAATGATCACTTACCCATAAGACACATTTAACTTGGGACTGTGATGTAGGTTGCATCTTGGATTGTCTTCTAGCTTGTACTGCTTCTAATTTCTTGAAATGGCACTTAAGACGAGACACTTTTTACCTGATAGAGTGATATTGGTTGCATGTTCATATGGTGCCTAGCTTTCATTTCTTCTAATTTTGTTGAAATGCCTTCTGCTTACTATTTTTTCATACATATTCCATCCTCCTATCGTACGTGTGAATATGAAACGCTGTTTTTTTGTATATATTCCATCCTCCTGCGCTTGCCTTACATCAAAGTAGTGTTCGTCTGTATCATGCATCAACCAGTTATGCAGAGCTAATTTTATTCATCTTCTTTTTGTTTTGACTTCCTAAGACAATATCAGAAAATAGGAAGGAAAAGAGTAAGTTAGGGGATGTTGGTGGTACTCCGCACCGACGCAAACAGAGACTCTCTAGATTTGCCATTGCTACTGCTAATGAAGTTGAAGTCCCAAGTCTACATGATGAGTTCATCTCCTGCACTCCACCATCGTAGGTGCTTTCTCTAAGTTGACAGTGTGATAATTGGTTTCATGTTGCATATGTTGTCTAGCCTGTATTTCTTCTATTTTGATTAAATTGCACATACTGAGTTTATACATTATACATGTGCATATGACATGGCTTTCTGTGTCTAGAATACACTGCATCTATCTATCATACCATGTTCTTACATCAAAGTACTGCTGTTGAGTATCCCTCATCAGTAACTCATGATTGGACACTTTTAACATGGCAGTTTGATAGTGGTTGCATCTTGCATTGATTTCTACGTTGTACTGCTTCTAATTTTTCGAATTTCCACTTATGACAAGACACTTTTAACTTGGCAGAGTAATATTGGTTGCATCTTTCATATGGCGTCTAGCTTGCATTACTTCTATTTTCTTGAAAATCCTTCTGCTTAGTTTGCACATCGTAGCTGCGAATATGTCATGCCATCCTGTTTTTCTTACATATTCCATCCTCATACGGTTGTCTAACATCAAAATATTGCTTGTCTGTATCGTGCATCAATGAGTTCTGAAGAGTGATTTTATTATTTTGTGTTGTGGGTACAGCTTGACATGGCAAAGTCAAAAAAGAGCAAGGAAAATAATATAGTAGGGAGTGCTATTACTCGTCGGGTGAAACGGAAAAGGCTCTGCCGTCGAGATTCTGCTAGTACTTATAGTGCAGTAGAAGGTCCAAGTCCACCGGCTAAATCCACGAACATAGTATCACCTGCTCCACCAGCTGTAGCATCCGCTTCAACTGTACCAGCATCTCAACCAGTTACTCGTTCGTTTGCTCTGGAACTGGCCAGTTCCCAAGCTGCCTTCACACCTAACACTACTTCTGAAGCACTGTTGACACAACAGAACTTGGCAAGATCAGATGAACCTCATGAGCATCAACACCAAGACGGTACCTGACCGAGTCAAGTTGCAGTTGCATGCTCCTTTGTATGTACTCTCACAGTTTGATGTACACTAACACTTTCCATATTCGTTGTTGAACTAGCACCATGACGCAAGTGGAAACAGACATCAGGGATAATGCTTGACAGATTAATGAAATCTAAAGGAGGAAGAATGGAGATCCATTTTGAGGCAGGTTTAAGAAGGCCACGTGATGCTACAGAGTCAGCCAAGTTAGTATCAGAGGCAGCCGTTGCCGTTAGGTGTCATGCGCGTATCCTCCCAACGTGGATCCAGTACAGGAATGAGAAAGACAATACCCAGCTTAACACCTTCCTTGACCATTTATCTGTAAGTAATGTTATTCATCGCAATTAGTAATATTGTCTTGCTCTGTCCCATACTTTCTAGCTTCCTCCTAATAAGACTCACATTCTTTTTTCAACAGATGAGGTTCAAGTTGGATCCGAAAGATGATGCAACTAAACAAGCATGCACTCATGTTTTTCAGTCTGCTCTGCGACAGTATCGGTACCATCTTAGAAAATCTCACTTTGAAGGCAAGGCTAACAATGAAATCACCCAAACATCTCTAGTGGAATATATTACAGATGAAGCCTGGACAGTCCTCGTTAAACACTGGTCTGATCCAAAGTATCAGGTAGGCTATATGTATTTGATCAGACAACATATTGAACTTGTATTTATGTATGTGCCTTACAAGTATATCTTCTTCTAGGCTAACTGTTTGAAGAACAAAACCAATCGTTCTAAAGTGAAATTCCAACAGACAACAGGATCTCGTAGCTATATTGCACACTGTGAGGCTCTTGTAAATAGCTGCTACTTCCTTCTTTTTTTGTGCCATATTATCGTATCTATATTGACTTGTTCCAAATATAGCGGAAAGCCCGTGCGGACCAAAAAGAACCTGAACCGAATGCAGTGCAAATCTTCAAGGATTGCCACATCAGCAAGATGAAGGGCATGAGCACACCAGTTCAAGCCGCTGTTGTAAGTCCTTACTCCTCCTGCCTTGAACTGATTGGTACTGTGATGTGTTCATTTAACTACTTGGTTTGCAGCCAATGTCAGTTACTCTGTTCACTTTTATACACAGTTGTCTTAACATATCATTTCACCTTACATGGTTTAAAAGAGATGAAGGATATTCTTTTGGTCTTGATCTGTAATCTAGTTGTTATGTTCACGTGCGCACACAATGATAAAATAGCCTATTTGTTTTATATCTGTTTGCCCATGATATGAATGATGTCATACTATGTTCATCCTACTTTAAACCATGTCTCTTTATCCTTAGATGTCAACGAATGTGAGGAAATAGACAATACAGTAGGCATGCTACATGGACATATGTTCCGAAAGTGATTTTATTATGTAGTTGGCACTACAATACATGCTAATGTATTACAGTAGTTCACCAAAATAAGTTATGTATAAACGTTTAACCTACTTTGTTTGTTTTTGTCTCATTAGTAACTCACCGGTACACTAATCTACAAGTTCAAACTTTCAGGAAGCTATGGAACAAATGATTGAACAGCCACAACCACCTGAAGGTGACAAGACTACTACAGGCACAATGTCACCTCTTGCTGCAGTGCGTCAGTATCTCTCCACTAACAATGCAAAAAGCACCTTCCTACGTAATTCTGGGTTGGTTGTCAAGGTAACCTCGTCCAAATCGCCTACTAAACAAAATCTTCCTGCTAGACAGAGTGATATATCTGTGCTCCAGACACAAGTCCAATCCCTAATGGACGTTGTTTCAGAAACAAGAATAGTGGTTGAGAAATGCCGTCAAGATATGAATGGTTTTGAAACCAGACTATCAGACATTCGCTTCGTTGTTGAAGAGCAATGGCGGAAAAAGGTGGAGATCGTGCTGCTCCATCAGATTCTACAGCCTGAAATACTAGCACTCAGGTCAAATGATCTATGCTTCTATACATCTGATGGTGCTTTTATCTGGAAGGACTATAAACTTTATGCCAACAGGCCTTTTGTTGTCTGATTGGAATTTATTTTGTTGTGATACAACATTTATGATGCTGCCATAGGCTGCAGTAATTATGACGCTATTTTTGTATAGTGTAGGTTTATCTTAGTAATGTATTCGGACAAAAGCTTCGTAGGAGCCCAACATGCCAACATTCGTCGGGCCCATTCCAATTGGGCTAAAAACGATTACGGGCCGAAATTGGCATGTATCCCACTAAAAATATCTGGGCTTATATTAGCATAAGCTTTCAAATTTTTCTGGTAGGCCTGTGCCCATAGTGGGCCTTTAACAGGCCTAAACATAATTTGGGCCCTCAGTAAAAGTAGGCCGTTTACAGGTGTAAATATGTCGAGCCCATAAAAAACATGGGCCTTTAATAGACCAAAAGTGAGATTGGGCCCTGATTGTGCCAAATAACCCACTGGACTTAGCAGGCCGAAATGGTGGCCCATTTACGATGTAGATATTTGACAGGCCGAAATTCGGACGGGCCGTAAATGCGCCGACCTAACACACGGGCCTTTAACAGGCCGGAACTTTGGCCGGGCTATATTATCGTAATTTTTATATGGGTCGTTAATGGGCCCGATATGACGTTGGGCCACATATGGCCCACGGTTTACGTCCGACGTTAACGAGCCAAAAATGACAACAGGCCGAAAGTGGGCCAAATCTATAGTGGGCCTCTAACAGGCCGAATGACAGACATGGTCGAATATGACCCAAATCCTTCACGGTCGTTTATGGGCCAAAAGTTTTGATGGCCTGTAAATGGGCCCAAATGAAGCCGGACCTTTAACAGGCCAGAAATACACCGGGCCGTAATTCGGCCCAATTACTTAGCGGACTGTTAACGGGCCAGAAGTGACCATGGGCCGCATTGATGACAAGTTTAGACCAGGCCGTTGACGGGCCGATTTGACAGAGAATGTTGGGCCTTTAGCTGGGTCGGCCCATTATGGTCTGCAGAATCTTGTGGGCCTTTAGCTGGGCCGGCCCATTGTGGTCCGCAAAATCTTTTGGGCCTTTAGCTGGGCCGGCCCATTATGGTCCGCTAAATTTTGTGGGCCTTTAGCTGGGCCGACCCATTATGGTCCGCTAAATCTTATGGGCCTTCGGTTGGGCCGGCCCATTTAAACTTTCTGGGCCACTTTTGGGCCGGTCCACGTGTCAACATATCATAGGCCTATCTCGACCGTTGGATGAGTGACACCTATGCCAACGCGGAGCTGACACGTGGATCCGTCAGCCAATGAGAATTTTACACGTGGAAAATCGGCATTGGTCGTGGGTGTTAACGGGTTATCAGATCCAAAATCTGACCGGATAGCTTAACGGCGTTCCGTTATGGTGGATGCCACGTGTCGGTCACCCTTGAAGAAAGCACTTCTGTGACACGCGATTTATCGTCATGGAAGTGGACACTTCCGTGATGATAATTTTGGTAATGTCATGGAACACTTTTACGATAGCACAGGTATGACTATCTTGATTCTGTCATAAATTTGTCATGGATGTACATGCATGACAAAAAACGCGACCTACTGTGACAAACACGTATAATCACGGAAGTGTATTTTTTTTGTGGTGCATATATTTGAAGTGCACAAAAATATATACTATTGTGTGATACCAGTGAGTGCTTTATCATCTCTTATGGGACTACATGAATAAGATTTTTTTCTCAGGTTGGTACGGGCCTAAGGCCTTCATCCATATTAGTTTGCTGTCATCTCTATTTGTATCGTGCTACTGTCATGAGAAACTCCTTTATCTTTGCACTTTTAAGTTTTGCAACCTATGGTAAATGGCAATGATTTGAGTGTTGAGTTGAGCTAATTGGCACTGATTAAATAAACTAATACCTCTCTTTAAGCAAGACTACTATGTTGCTAACTTTACCCATTAAGATAATGAGGGTGCTTCTATTTGTTAGTGTATGTTTCATCAACTAGTCCCACTATTATAGTAATCTCACTCTCTCAATATATGTGCCAACAGGGATGCTCGATTTTGGTGGAACTGCACAAAAACTTTGGGTGCTTCATTGCCTCGACAACTTCCGTCCTTTCCTGTCAGTCGCTAATCTCCGCTTGCTTTCTTCCTTTGCTGTCAGTCGCTTGGCTTATCTCGGCTTCCAGTCAAAGGAAATAGTAATTGATATGCTACCTCACACAGGTTGGTACTGGTCTTTATCCTGATTATTGTGCCTGTCATATGTATTGGTAATTTGGTATTGTGCCACTATTTGCTGATTTCATAAAGGAGTAATTTTGTGCCTGAACTCGCAGGCAAATCATTACATCGGGTGATTTCAGTAGAACTGCAAAAAATGATCAGATGGACAGGTACTTATGCTGTTGCTATGTACTCCAAAGTTCACCCAGACAAGCATCGATGTTGACAAGAAGTGCCTATATTCATTCGAGTATCAACCGGCGTCAACCAATTGTCAAACTCCAAGTATTAGGAGAGTGAACACCAAAAATATTGCTTGGTGCATAGCCCAGGAAAACATAGTCCAGTCTTTGGTCCCAAGTTGTGCCTTTTGGTTATCGGCACATATGGTAGCGAACTATATGGCATGGAGTCTAAAGATTCCAGACAAGTTGGTTGATGCGTATATTCATCTGGCACTTAATCAGTCTGCACGCCAAGGATGCTCCATTTCAGTTGAACTGCACAAAAAATTTGGGTGGTTCATTTTCTCAACCGCCTCCTTTCTCATCTGCAATGTAGAATTTTGGCGAGATACAAGACCAAGATGAGCCAGTAAACTAGTTGGATGAAAGTAGTGGCCAAGTTGCTCAAACCTCCCTCAGCATGAGGCCACTATTTGAGGATAAACCTACAAGCAAAGTTCAGATTGTTTGTGCTGCCTCTTATGTACTCGAAAGTTTACTCGTACAAGAACTAATTTTAGCAAGAAGCACCTCTGATTGAACACCATTTACCAGTCTGTACCCTAGGTAATTAAAGTTCGTCCATGGATCATATTGGGTGTGATCTCAATCATTTGGATGCATAAACATACTGAACATGTGTATATCTGACTCTTTTTGTGAATTATGTATGAATATTGTCGTGTGATCTATCAATCATTTGGATGCATAGATATGCTGAGCTTCTGTATATATGAATCTTTTGAGTTGTTGATAGTGAATGTTGGCTATGAATATGAACGTGTCCTGTGAACCTGAGTTTGATATGAATTGCAACAGAACCAGTTATAACCCTTCTCCTCCTCTCAATCTGTGACTCCACTGCCGCGTTTTCCCATCTCCGAGTCGTTCCCGTCCGGGGCCTCGCCGTCGTCCACTGCCTCGCTGTGTTCGGTGCGGCGTGGTCAACAAACAAGAGTCATCGGAAGAGGACTGTACATGGAGAGCCTGACGGCTGGGACCCACGAGGTCCATGGTCGCACGTAAGGAAAGTTCCTCCTTATTAAGCTGAAAAAAATGTTTCCTCCACTTGACAGCTGGGACCCACCGGCTGTATCTTCGCACGGAAGGAAGTGCCTCATTGTTTTGCAAAAAAAATTATTCATCCCGTTGACAGCTGGGACCCGTCAGATTTGGTGACTGACTTGTGGGCCTGCTAAGCGGACGTGTACGCACGGCTTTGTCAACTTAATCAACAAATGATTCTAGCAGCTGGACCGTTGGATGTTAATCCAACAACCATGCTCCTTCTTCGACCTATGTTCTTGCTCCTGTCTCCCGTGAGCGGCACCACGGCTGTGCTGCCGCGCACCCGAACCAGTGAAGTTTCCCACTCCTCTCCATCTGCGACTCCACTGCCCCGTGTTCCCCCATCTCCGGGTCGTTCCAGTCCGGGTGCGCTCGGCATGGTGTGGTCAACGTGGTCAACAACCGAGAGTCATCGGAAGATGACTGTACGTGAGAGGCTGACAGTGGGGACGCACCACGCCCATGGATGCATGCATGCAACGGAACGCGGCGAGGTCAACGTGGTCAAGGAACGACTTCCATGGGAAGTATACTATACGTGGAGAGTCTCAGCTGGGTCCACGGCCGCAGCAAGTAAGTGCCTCCTTATTACGCGGAAAATAATGATTCCTCCAACTGACAACAGGGACCCACTGGATGGGCCACCGTATTTTGCGGAAAAAAATGTTTGCCCCTGACTGCTGGGACCCACCTGACGGGCCACCGTATTTCACGAAAAAAACGACCCCCCACTGTAGCTTGGACCCACCGGAAGTGCCTCCTTATTACACACAATTTTTTTTTGAATGAAAGGGGTTGCCCCCCTGCCCCAACTTTATAGATTGAAGCAGATAAAGCAGTCACAACCAGTTCCAACATGCACCTAAACAGAGAATAAAGCAACATTCTAGGAGACTATGCTGCCTAGAGCTCGAGAGAAAAAGTTCTCTCCAACATAATAGGAAACGAAAACTAGGTATTACTTATTACATAACCAAATCAGAAGGAGAGTGAGCAAAGACGATTTCTTCCACTTCGAATCGCGCGCCTTTCATGCTCCCCTCCCACCCCTCACTTCCAGGCTATCCGCATCAGTTCTCCATGTCTCTTGTCCAAAAGAAGGACACACCTTTGCAGCAGGGTTGCTTGAGCATCGTCGCAGAGAACCTTCCACTGGTGCAAATAACAGCTTAGTCTTGCAAGAATGCAGTTTACATTTCTCCATTTCCGCCCCTGAAAATAGAAACTGTTTCTTAGTCTCCATAAGCTCCACAAGGAAGAAGCAATAACCATGTTAAGCACATGCTTTTTTTATGTACTTGCGAGAAAGCAAAGATATCGTCAAAACTAGCAATTCTATCAATCTCAAAGAAGTCAGATACAAATCCCCACACATGGCGAGCCACTACACAATCAAACATCAAATGATGTACAGATTCGAGCTCTGCACAAAAAAGACAGGAAAGGTCCTCCACCTCCCTTCTTTTAGAAAGATTATCCCTAGTCAGAATTTTATTATGAGCACACAACCACAAGAATACATGTATCTTTTGAGGGCACATAATTTTCCAAAGATCATCTTTGATAGCAGAAGCTATCCCCCCAAAGTTGATGCTTTTATAAAAAGATTTCACAGAGTATAACCCATTGGGTTCCAAGGACCAGTTCAACATATCAGGTTTGTGGGACCCACCTTGGTGGGAGGCTAACTTGTGGGCCTACTAAGTTGACGGGGACGAAGGGCTTTGTCAACTTAGTCAATATGAACGATTCTAGCTCCAGTGACTGTACGATGTCCATCCAACGGCCGTAGTGCTTCTTCAACCTCTGGTCTTCTTGCTCCAGCCGCCCAAACCAGCGCCGGTCGTGCCTCATGCTCCTGCCTCCCGTGGCCGGCTGTGCTGCCGCGGAGGACTCACCGTCCCCTACTATTCCCACCGCTGGCCAGGCCCTGCGGTGATGGCAGCCTCACACCGCAGCCGAACCAGTGAACCATCATACTCCTCTCCACGCGGGCTTCCACTGCCGCATCTTCCCCGGCTCCGCGTCGTCCCCTTCCTAGGCCTCGCCATCGTCCACCGCCGTGGTGCTCTCCGCGCGGCGTGGTCAACATGGTCAAGGAACGACTTCCATCGGAAGAGTACTATACGTGGAGAGGCTGACAGCTGGGTCCACGGCCACAGCCCAGTTTTTTTGTGATTTGCCAAGTAAGTCTGTCGGTGTCAAAACCGGCGGATCTCGGGTAGGGGGTCCCGAACTGTGCGTCTAGGCAGATGGTAACAGGAGACAAGGGACACGATGTTTTACCCAGGTTCAGGCCCTCTTGATGGAGGTAAAACCCTATGTCCTGCTTGATTGATATTGATGATGTGGGTATTACAAGAGTAGATCTACCACGAGATCAAGGAGGCTAAACCCTAGAAGCTAGCCTATGGTATGATTGTTGTTCGTCCTACGGACTAAAGCCATCCGGTTTATATAGACACCGGAGAGGGCTAGGGTTACACAAAGTCGGTTACAATGGTAGGAGATCTACATATCCGTATCGCCAAGCTTGCCTTCCACGCCAAGGAAAGTCCCATCCGGACACGGGACGAAGTCTTCAATCTTGTATCTTCATAGTCTTGGAGTCCGGCCGATGATGATAGTCCGGCTATCCGGACACCCCCTAGTCCAGGACTCCCTTAGTAGCCCCTGAACCAGGCTTCAATGACGATGAGTCCGGCGCGCATGTTGTCTTCGGCATTGCAAGGCGGGTTCCTTCTCCGAATAATTTATAGAAGATTGTGAACACCAGGATAGTGTCCGACCCTGCAAAATAAGTTCCACATACCACCGTAGAGAGAATGATATTTACACAAGTTCAGTCTGCTGACGTATTTGGTGGCGTGACGTCACACCACTACCAAGCCTTTACTCAAATCGTTCTTATTGTACCACCTCAGCGTGTTTAGCGAAGTGGTTTCCTTGGCACGTCTTGTCGAAGCGGAGATCGTGTTCCCCTTATTCCGGGATTCCCATCAATACGGATGTGGGTAACCCAACTGTGCCATTGATTGCGGCGCTTGAGGGATAAGCGAGTTTTATCAGGCCAGTGGGGACGCGTGTTTCTGTCCGCCCATATAAGGGGATAAAGATCCAACCCTTTTACCTGCACCTTCGTCCTCCTTGGCTTATCCATCTCCGTGAACTCGAGCTCCAGTGCCCAAGTCCGCACATCTCACCTCAACCTTCTCCAACTATGTCCGGAGCGGGAGGCAAGTGGATGGCCTCCTCTGTTAGGAGGGGCACATCCAGAAGCTGCGCAGCGCCGGATATCTGTCCAGCGACATCGTGCACCGGCTCCCCGACGAGGGAGATCTCATCCCCACCCCCAGGCCCCATGAGAGGGTAGTATTTCTTCCCCATTTCCTCCACGGTCTGGGCTTCCCACTCCATCCCTTTGTCCGGGGGATCATGTTCTACTACGGCCTGGATTTCCATGATCTGGCCCCGAATTTTATCCTCAATATGTCGGTGTTTATCGTCGTGGGTGAGGCCTTCCTCTGCATCCAGCCCCATTTCGGCTTGTGGCTCAAGACCGTCAGTATCAAGCCGAAGGTGGTAAAGGGCAGCCAAGCGGAGTGCGGAGGCGCCATGGTGGGCAAGATGCTCAATGTTACTTGGCTTGAGGGCACTTTCGTGGAAACCATTAAGGGGTGGCAATCAGGGTGGTTCTACATCACCGAGCCGCGTGACCCTGAATGGGCAGCGGCCCCCGAATTCAGAGCGGGCATCCCCATACGGCTCGCCTCCTGGAAAGAGAGCGGCCGGACATGGGGTGATTCGGAGGAGCTGACCGGGCTCTAAGCCTGCATGAAAAAGTTGGTGAACAAGAAGCTCAAGCTTGTCAACGTAGTCCAGGTCATGCTTGTCCGCCGGATTCTCCCGTGCCAACGACGGGGCTTCAGTATGTGGGAGTTCGATTCGGCGGAGCACAAGACTTTGAGAGGGCTCTTCGACACCACGTATGAAGATGTCTGGAAGGTGCTGTTTAAAGGTGCCGAGGCCCCCGCATCCGCTACCGAAGATCGCGGATTCAGCTCGCAGCGTCCGGCTAGCGAGGTAAGTGATTTTTCCCTTTACGCGACACTTGTTTTCCATAGTTTGACTCTATGCGGGATCTAAACTCCCTCTCCTTTGACAGGATTGGCTGAAGAAGGCTGAATAGACTATCTGTCCGGCCCCCTTGCCAGAGGACCCAGCGGACGCCCGCTTGACGGGGCTGCTGGCTCCGGCACCCCACGTGGTGCCGGAGAAGAAGGCCAAGAAGAAGGCCACATGCACTCGGAAGGGTTCCCGTTTTCAGGTGTCACCAGACGATGACTCCGAGGCAGACTCCTCCCACAAAGGTGAGGAGGAGAAGAAGAAGGCCTCTCCCCCAGCAGGGGGAGGGAAGAAAAGGAAGGCTTCCCCAACGAGGGACGCCGAAGGGTCCAAGAAGGGAAAGACTGTTCCCCCAGACTACTCCGCCAATGCCAGTGATGACGATGAGGATTGGCCTCCAAGGGCCAAGCCCCTAGCGAGATCGTAAGTATCCGGACTCCCGAATAACTTCATGGTTTTTCTTTTTGCCACATAGTGTCTTTCTAATGCCGCATACAACCCTGCAGTCCGCCCAAGGATGATTTTCCCGCTTCCTCGAGCGGGTCCTTGGGAGCGTCGGATATGGATTCCCTGCCGACCGCCTCCACCCCCCGTGATGCGCATGATGCCGAGGTGGGATCCTGGGAAGGGACCCGCCAGGAGGGGGAGGCCCCGGAGGTGCCGCAGGGCAACCTCCCGGACTTTGCGCCGGACTCCGCATCGGAACCTGAAGTGGCTCCGGAGTCCGACGGGCGGCCCCTTCGTAAGAAGGGCAAGACCGCAACGCCAGCGGCCTCTGTCCAACCGGAGGTGCCGGATAGCTTGCTGGAGGCGCTCAACGGCGCCTCCATCAAAGAGGAACACCGCACCTTCATGAGTGCGGTGATTCAGAAGGTTCAGCTCGCCAAGAGCGGGCTAACCGAAGCCTGCAGCAGCCTTCTAACAGGCTTTGAGGTAAGAACTTTGATATATGTAGAATAGTACCGCATAGACAGTAGCCCCTGATGCTCGGTTCGGTATTCGGAAAGAAAAGCCGGACTGAGGATCTAAAAAGATATACGCAGGAGTCATGAAATATGTCAATATGGGGTTGCAGGCTGTGCTGCTGACCTCGGCCGCAATTACTGCGGAGGTCAATACTTTGAAGCAAAGCCTCGAGCGGTCTGAGAACGAGCTCGGTCGTGCCAAGAAGCAGCTCGAGGACAAGGAAGGTGAATAACACCGTATTAAGATTGTACCTTACAGAAAAGGATTTGGTTGCAAGAAAATTGACAAGGATAACATGGGTATTACAGGTGCCATGACCGAGGTGGAGACCCTGAAGGAGGCGGTGTCCGCGGCCGAACATAATGCGGCTGCGGATTGCACCGAGCGAGAGAAGCAGGAGGCGCGGGTGGCGGAGGTACAGCAAGAGCTCCAGGATCTCGTGGAAAAACATGAGAGCCTGGAGCGAGACTCGAAGACTCGAGAGTCTGAGCTTGCATCGGCTCTTGAGAGTGCCAAAGACGCTAAGGCCGAAGCCTACAAGGCCCTCCAAGAAATCGAGGCATTGAAGAAAATAGCAGCGGGTAAGGCATTTTTCATGCAAAGTAAGCATGTGAGTGTGAATTACCTATTACTTACCCGAATTCGGAGCTCTCCAGGAGCGTTCGCAGATCTTCCTCGTAGCGTGTCCGATGCTGCCGCTTTCTACCGGGCCGAGGAGGGGAGCTCGACGGAGAAGGTCTTCTGGTCTCAGTATGCTGAGGCCGGACATCTGGTGCCCCTTAGCGACCAGCTAAAGCAGCTGGTCGAGGTCCACAAGGTGGCCGAACAGGCCATGAGGGGCCTCATAGTTCGGCTATGGCCTAAGGAGGCCGTGCCTGGGAGTTACTTCGGCCTGGTGCGGCGGCTGGTGGATGCGTGTCCATGGGTTGAAGTCTTCAAGCACTCCGCATGTATTGAAGGTGCCCGTCTGGCCCTTGCCCGCGCAAAGGTGCATTGGGGCAAGATGGATGCTGAGAAGCTTGTGACGGACGCGCCACCGCTGGGCAAGGAGTATCGTACTCCCGAGATGTATTATAAGACTGTTCTGAAGGGTGCCCGCACTATTGCGGGTGAGTGCTCCAAAGATGTAATATTTGAGTAGACTCGCATTTTGTTATCCTGTGCACTGAAAACTTTGTTCATATGCGCTAAGAAACGCTTGTTAATTTAAAATATTACCTTCTGTGCGGCCGTTTATCAAATCTGAGAGATGGCAAGTCGTCGGCTTCGGCCCCCATGCCACGAGTGCTGGGGTGTTCGGGATAAATTTGAGCGCTCTTGTTCCCATTTTTGGGTCCATCTAGGGAGGCGCTCAACACAACGAACAAGGCAATCGGACTTATAATGCTTGAACACTCTCACCTAGCCACAGAATTCTATAATTTTAAATTTCGGCGAAGCCCCTAGTGTTCGCAAGGCCTAATTTGGGGCACTATCCATGCCTGGGCCGGACAAAGCCGGTTCCTTGCTCTAAGCGGCATAAGTCTTTAGGGACTCGAAAAAACCTCTCGAACAGTGACCGGCTCTCGCCTCATCATGACGGTCAGTTTTAGCTTTCTCCACTGAGGCGCTCGCCCAGCTCAACTGGGGCGCAATCGCAGTGGTTCTCCTAGTGCTACCATAGCCGATACAACGGAATGTAAGGTACCAAAACATGGGAGCCAGGCAAACCCAACTATTGACCCAAGACATGATTCGAACCCAATGCATATAATGCTATAAGTCCGGGGTGCCGCACTTGTGAAAGTGTTCGGACTTATTGCACCATGATGCGGGAAACATAAGCCCCTGGTGTATTTAACCGTACCAAAGTGTACGGATGCAACATGTCATAAATGAACATATGTATAAGAAAGGAATGCAATTGTAAGAAAAAAGGTGCATTGTTTATTCAGGAAATACTGCTGTGAATGCAGAACGATACAAATGGTGCGATAAGCAAGGGATGGGACTATTAAACATGTCCCCCTCTAGGGGTAGGCTGCGGAATGGTGTATAAAACAGATTTAATGCTCATAATGGAGACCACCTGGATATTCGTCGTAGCCTTTCTCCTTCCCTGGCTATTGCATCGTGAGTTCGGCAGGTCTACTGCCAGACAGGGCCTCTGATGAATGGGGTCCTGTGGGTAAAGAAAAAAGGAAAGAAAAAAGAACGACACACTTGAGAGCCCCTGGTGTGGTTAAGCCGCATTCTGGGCCTATCGTGGTCGTGCCCCTTCCCCTATGCCCATGGTATCTTCAGAGCGTAATGATGTACGCGAAGGACCCATCTTGAAATGTTGTAGGGGCTAGGGTTGGGACCGCATTGCTACGCGTGCTCAAAACGTGCCAGGTGGTCTTGTTGTAGGTTACTCCGGGCGCGTTTAACCGTGTCCGGTCACTTGACGGCCGGACTTGAGAATTTCCTTAAGAGGCTGCACTGTACTTCTGCCGCGAGAGCCGCTGTATGTTCCTCCGTTCGGAGAGAGCGTTCAGTGTTTCCGTTGACCGTGATGACTCCTCGAGGGCCTGGCATCTTGAGCTTAAGGTATGCGTAGTGCGGTACCGCGTTGAATTTTGCAAACGCGGTGCGTCTGAGCAGAGCATGATAGCCGCTGCGGAACGGAACTATGTCGAAGATTAACTCTTTGCTTCAGAAGTTATCCGGGGATCCGAATACTACTTCCAGTGTAACTGAGCCTGTAAAATAAGCCTCTACACCTGGTATGACGCCTTTAAAGGTCATCTTTATAGGTTTAATCCTTGAGGGGTCTATGCCCATTTTGCACACTGTATCCTGATAAAGAAGGTTCAGGCTGCTCCCGCCGTCCGTCAGGACTCTGGTGAGGTGAAATCCGTTAACGATTGGGTCTAAAACCAATGCGGCAAATCCGCCATGGCGGATGCTGGTTGGGTGGTCCCTTCGGTCAAAAGTGATTGGGCAGGAGGACCATGGATTGAACTTCGGGGCAACTGGCTCCATCGCGTATACGTCCCTGAGTGCACGCTTCCGCTCCCTTTTGGGTATGTGGGTTGCGTATATCATGTTCACCGTCCACACTTGTGGGGGAAAACCCTTCTGTCCTCTATTGTTCGGCGGTCGGGTCTCTTCCTCTTCATCACTATGCAGCCCCTTGTTGTTGTTTTCGGCAATTAACTTGCCTGCCTGCTTGAATACCCAACAGTCCCTGTTGGTGTGGTTAGCTGGATTTTCGGGGGTGCCGTGTATCTGGCACGAGCGGTCGAGTATTCGGTCCAAATTGGACGGACCCGGAGTAGTTCTTTTGAATGGCCTTTTCCGTTGACCGGGTTTAGAGCCTCTGAATCCGGCATTGACTGTTGTATCCTCACTATTGTCGCCGTTAATGCGGCATTTGTTTTTGTTGCAACGCGGCCTGCTATTGCGGTCCTTGATATCCGGACTGCCAGAATTTTTACTGAGGTTGTTGCTGCGTGCTAGCCAACTGTCCTCGCCCGCGCAGAAGCGGGTCATGAGTGATGTGAGGGCTGCCATGGATTTCGGCTTTTCCTGTCCCAGGTGTCGGGCGAGCCACTCGTCGCGGATGTTATGTTTGAAAGCCGCAAGGGCTTCCGCGTCCGAACAATCGACGATTTGATTTTTCTTGGTTAAGAACCGTGTCCAGAATTGTCTGGCCGATTCGTCTGGCTGCTGAATTATATGGCTTAGGTCGTCAGCGTCTGGTGGTCGCATGTACGTGCCTTGGAAGTTATTGAGGAATGCGGCTTCCAGGTCTTCCCAGCTCCCAATTGACTCTGCTTGTAAGCTGTTAAGCCAATGCCGGGCTGGTCCTTTAAGCTTGAGTGGGAGATATTTGATGGCGTGGAGATCATCACCGCGGGCCATGTGGATATGAAGGAGATAGTCCTTGATCCAAACCGCGGGGTCTGTTGTGCCATCATAAGATTCAATGTTCATGGGTTTAAACCCTTCGGGGATTTGATGATCCATTACTTCATCTGTGAAGCATAGTGGGTGTGCGGCACCTCTATATTGGGCGATATCACGACAGAGTTCAAAAGAGCTTTGTATATTTTGTTCGGCCCGGCCGGACTTACTGTGTCCGGTGAGAGGGCTGGGGTTACACAGAGTCAGTTAAAATGGTAGGAGATCTACATATCCGTATCGCCAAGCTTGCCTTCCACGCCAAGGAAAGTCCCATCCGGACACGGGACGAAGTCTTCAATCTTGTATCTTCATAGTCTTGGAGTCCGGCCGATGATAATAGTCCGGCTATCCGAACTCCCCCTAGTCCAAGACTCCCTCAAAGTCGCTTTGTCAGGCCTGTTGGGCTGCAAATCTTTCAAGACGAGGGGAGCTTTCATTCGGCTGGCCGAGAAAATGGCCCATCAGAAGTGAGAAATGGGTTGTACATTTTTAAAACACATCAAACCGGCAATTAGTTTCAAATATCTTTTTTTCATTTCAAGATTTTAAATTACATTAATTTTTATGCGTGGAGAATTTGTTGTATTTTATATTGATATACATTTATTTTTAAAATCTGTTTGAGTGTGAGTCGAAATTTCGGGATTAAAAACTGTTCGGACCGCACCGAAATATGCAAAATTTCGTATAATATTTCAACCGTGGCCACAGTATGGGCTCTAATGCTAACAAAAAGAATATGGGCTCCAAAAAAACCTTAAGAATTAGCAAATGGGTTGTAAATTATTAGAAATAATGGCAGATGGGATGTATGCTGTTTTCCACAGATTTGAGGCTTTCCTAAAAAAAAGGTTGACGCACAAGCAGTGACTGTTAGATTGCCATCCAACGGCCGTCGTGCTTCTTCAATCTCTGCTCTTCCTGCTCCAGCCGCTCAAACAAGCGTCGGCGAGACTGCCTGCTCCCTCATCCCCGCGGCCGGCTGTGCTGCCGCGCAGGCCTCACTGCCACATCGTACTCCCATCGCTGGCCTAGCGATCCCTATACTCACCCACACTTGTTGTTATTATCCGGCGACGGCAGACGAACCATTAAACCCTCATACAGTCGTACTCCCCTCCGCGTGGGAAACAACTGCCGAGTCTTCCCTGCCTCCGTGTCCTTCCTTTCCTAGGCCTCGCCGTCGTCCACTGCCCTCGTGCTCTCGGCGCGGCCTGGTCAACATGGTCAACGACCGACATGCATCTGAAGTGGACTGTAGGTGGAGAGGCCGACAGCTGGGTCCACGGCCGCATGCAAGGAAATGCCTCCTTATTATGCGCAAAATAATGATTCCTCCACCTGACATCAGGGACCCACCGAAAGGGCCTCTGTATTTCGCGAAAAAAACGTTACCGCTGATAGCTCGGACCCACCTGCTATATCTTCGCATGCAAGGAAGTGCCTCCTTATTACGCACAAAAAATGAATACTCCGCCTGTTAGCTAGGACCTAGTATAGTGGCAGGCTGACTTGTGGGCCTACTAAGTTGACGGGGACGAAGGAATTTGTCAACTTAGTCAATAATATGCACGTTCTAGCTCCAGTGACCGTACGATGTCCATCCGAAGGCCGTAGTGCTTCTTCAACCTCTAGTCTTCTTGCTCCAGCTGCCCAAACCAGCACCGGTTTGCCTCATGCTCCTGCCTCCCGTGGCCGGCTGCGATGAGGCGGAGGCCTCACCGCCCCCTACTACTCCCACTTCTGGCCAGGCCATCCCTCTACTCACCCACACCCCCTGTTATTCTGCGGTGACGGCAGCCTCACCCTCGTACTCCCCTTCGCATGGGCATCCACTACTGCGTCTTCCCCGGCTCCACGTCGTCCCCTTCCTAGGCCTCGCCGTCATCCACCGCCGTGGTACTCTTGGCGCGGCGTGGTCAATGTGGTCAAGGACTGACTTCCATCGGAAGAATACTGTGCGTGGAGAGGCTGACAGTTGGGTCCACGGCGGCCGCAAGGAAGTGCCTCCTTATTACGCACAAAAATATTATTCCTCCACCTGACAGCAGGGACCCACCGGATGGGCCACCAGTATTTCGCGGAAAAAACGTTTCTCCCCTAACTACTGGGACCCACCACCTACATCTTCGCATGCAAGGAAGTGCGTCCAGGCAAAAAAACCAAAACAATTCACCCCCCTGACTGCTAGGACTCACCAGCTACATCTTCGCACGCAAGGAAGTACCTGACAGTCGGGACCCACCTGGTCGAAGTGTACGTAGCGTTGTCATTCTGGTCGTGAAAGTGTATGTACTTACTGGTCGATGTAGAGGCACACACGTGTCGTAGTAGAGGCATGCACGTGTCGATGTAGAGGCGCGCACGTAGCATGTACACGTACGTACAGCGGCGATGGTGCAAGAAAGAAAATACGTCCACGTACGTACATACGGGCAGGCTCTCGAACGCCTACTCGCGCATACGTACATGGCTGGGTCGGAACGGAGAAACAACGTCATCATCGTGTTCATGGGGAGGCAGCAGAATGCGTCGTGTTCATGGGGAGGCAACGGAATGCGTCGTGTTCATCAGGAGGCAACGAAACGCGTGGGAGCCAACCGGCTTGGACGGAACATGTGATGGAAACGAGGCCTGGCGTACCACACAACGGAGGAAACAGACCTCCTACGTTCGGAACGGGGTCCTGTTGATCGGGAGGGGTGTGGCGTACCACAAAACGTAGGAAACAGACCTCCTATGATCGAAACGGGGGTCCTGTTGATTGGGAGGGGTGTGGCGTACCACAAAACGGATGAAGCGGACCTCCTACGGTGGAAATAGGGGTCCTGTTGATCGGGAGGGGTGTGGCATACTGCAAAACGGAGGAAACGGACCTCCTACGGTCGAAACGGGGGTCCTATTCATAGGGAGGGGTGTGGCGTACTGCAAAACGGACGAAACAGACCTTCTACACTCGAAACGGGGGTCCTGTTGATCGGGAGAGGTGTGGCGTACCGCAAAATGGAGGAAACGGACCTCCTACGGTCGAAACGGGGGTCATGTTCATCGGGAGGGGTGTGGCGTACCGCAAAACGGGACTCCACGGGATACTGTTCATCTCCACCATCGACCTCCTCCAGCCTCCACGGGCTACCATCGACCTCCTCCACCCTCCATGGGCTCCTGTTCATCCAGCCTCCACTGCACGCTACTCCACCGGCTACTGTTCAACCACCCCTCTACCGTCTACTATTCATCCATCCCTCCACCGTCTACTATTAATCTAGCCCTCCACACCACGGGGTACTGTTCAACCACCCCTCCACGGCCACCCCTCCACCGTCTACTGTTCATCTAGCCCTCCACACCATGAGGTCATGTTCATCCAGAGGCAACGCCACCGCTCACTGTTCATCCACCCCCCCCCCCCCCCGCAACACTCACTGTCCATCCGATCGATCGGCTTTAGTTAGCAGCAGTAGCGAAGGAATCGCTCCATCGGGTTCAGTTAACAGCCATCGATCGATCGCTCGGGTTCACTAACGTGTAGCCTGCAGTGCAATCGCTCGGGTTCAGTTAGAGCCCAACGCCTCGCTCGGGTTCAGTTAGAGCCAACGCCTCGCACACACGCGCGTATGTGTACGAGAGAAACGCGCATCGCTCGGCCCCCGACCTCCCACCGTAACCGGCAACTCCCCGAAATTTTCCTCCCCCTCGCTTCTACCATGGTTTTTTCCGTCATGGACGGCCCAAGAATGTCATGCAGCTGCGTCTCCGGCCGGCCCAGGACGAAAAGCCCATTTTCTGTCATGATTTTTTGTCATAGAAGTAGGAGCCGACCACATCTATGATGATACCGGGTTTTGTCACAATTATCATCATACAAGTGTCATATGTATGACAGAAAAAAAATTCGTTCGACCCAAAATGTCCCGGATGTGTCTTTTTTTTAGTGCATGGAGAGGCTGACAGCTGAGTCCACGACAGCCGCAAGGAAGTGCCTCCTTATTACGCGCAAAATAGTTATTCCTTGACCTGACAGAGGGGACCCACCGGACATGCCACCGTATTTCGCAAAAAAATGATTCTCCCCCTGACTGCTGGGACCCACCAGCTACATCTTCGCACGCAAGGAAGTGCGTCCGGGAAAAAATGATTCGTCCTCCTGACTGCTGGGACCCACTGTGTCAAAACCGGCAGATCTCGGGTAGGGGGTCCCAAACTGTGTGTCTAAGGCTAAAGGTAATTGGAGACTGGGGACACGATGTTTACCCAGGTTCGGGCCCTCTCGATGGAGGTAATACCCTACTTCCTGCTTGATTGATCTTGATGATATGAGTATTAGAAGAGTTGATCTACCACGAGATCGTAGAAGCTAAACCCTAGGAGCTAGCCTATGATTATGATTGTGTTGTCCTACGGACTAAACCCTCCGGTTTATATAGACACCGGAGGGGGATAGGGTTACACAGAGTCGGTTTATAGAGAAGGAGATCTATCATCCAGATCACCAAGCTTGTCTTCCACGCAAAGGAGAGTCCCATCCGGACACGGGACGAAGTCTTCAATCTTGTATCTTCATAGTCCAACAGTCCGGCCACAGCATATAGTCTGGCTGTCCGGATACCCCCTTATCCAGAACTCCCTCAGTAGCCCCTGAACCAGGCTTCAATGAGGATGAGTCCGGCACACAGATTGTCTTCAGCATTGCAAGGCGGGTTCCATCTCCGAATACTTCAATATAAATTCCGAACACAAGAACCGTGTCCGGCTCTGCAAAACAAGTTCCACGTACCATCGTAGAGAGAATAATAATCCATGAATCTAATCTGCTGACAACTCTTCGAAACGTGACATCACGCCACAGTCCGGTTTTTATTCGAACCGTTTTTTATAACCAGCTACGGCACATATTACGAGGCGGTTCCTTCAGCACGTCTTGTAGAAGCAGAGATCGTGTCCCTCTTATCGTGGGATCCTCATCAATATAGGTATGGGTAATCCAACCACGCCTGTTGGCATGACTCTGTGTTTCTACGCAAGTCCCGAACGGTTACGCTAGGGACGCTTGATATTACCCCATTTATAGAGGGGTCGAGGCCTATCCCTCTATCTCCATGCTTGTGCCTTCCCGCACTTCGAGTACCAACACCCAAAGCTCAAGCTTAAGCACTCCAGATCTTTGATCATGTCCGGATCCGACCTTCAAGGCCGGTGGATGGCCTCCTCTGTCATAGAGGAGGACATTGCGAAGCTTAGGGAGGCCGGGTATCTGACCGCTGATGACAAGCACAGGCTTCCCGTCACAGGGCAGGTCATCCCTACTCCCGAACCCAATGAGAGTGTGGTATTTGTCTCTCACTTCCTCCGAGGCTTGGGTTTTACTCTTGATCCCTTCATGAGGGGGCTCATGTTCTATTATGGGCTAGATTTTCACGATCTAGCTCCGGATTCCATCCTCCACATCTCGTCGTTTATCATCGTGTGCGAAGCCTTCCTCCACATCACCCCCACTTCGGCCTATGGCTCAAGACCTTCAATGTGAAGCCGAAGGAGATTGAGGGGCGACACGCGGAGTGCGGGAGCGCCGCAATAAGCAGAAACGCCGATGTTCCATGGCCAGAAGGTTCTTTCCCGGAGGTGTCCGATCTGTGGTAATGGAGGTGGTTTTACATCACAGCTCCCCGAGGCACAAGGTGGGCGGCCGCTCCCGCCTTCCGTTCAGGCCCTCTGCGTCAACTGGCGCCATGGGCCAACGTGGGTCTGGACTAGGGGCCTGCTAATGATGTACCGACGTTGCAGAGCCGTATTCGGGAACTTCTTGAGAGGGATATCAGTCTTGTCAAAATAATCCAGGTAATGCTAGTTCGGCGGGTCCTGCCGTGCAAACGACGTCCTCTCCGGATGTGGGAGTTCAATCCGAAAGTTCCGCGAATCATTCAGCGCTTCTTCGGCATGACGCTCGAAGGGATGTATAAGTTGTTCTTTGGGCCATGAATAAAGTGTCCGGACACCACCGAGGATGCGGGCCTGAGCTGCAATCGCCCAGATACCCAAGTAAGAAACCCTATAACCGAACACTTCGTTTGTATTTATCATAACATTAGTCTGAAAAAACTGTCTGCGGCCAGGATTGGCTCAGCAAGGCGGAGAGAATCAGGTGTCCGGCCCCACTTCCCGAAGGCCCGCCCGGTCCGGCAATAGCCAAGATGCTTGAGCGGGCGTTAAGCCAAGTGCCATCGGGGGAAGATGAAGGGAAGAGTGAGCTTCACACATTGTTCATCCAAACCGGGGGAATTAATGTCTCCACGAAGGAGGATAATCGGGGTGGTGAATCCAAGAATTCCTCCCCCCGCGGGAAGAAAAGGGCTGCCTACGAAGACTTGGAGATAGAGGCGCTTAAGCAAGGGAAGAAGACTTCACCAGAGAGCCCAGTCCCGAGGGGAATCCTCACCGCATCACACCCGAGAACGGGCCAGCCCTCCACCGAGCTGTGAGTTCATAAACCAGAAACTTATCGCTTTCTCCTCTGAGAGTAATAACCAGGACCTATTTTTTGCTGTCCGGCTAGCAGTTCATCTCAACATGGTTCGTCCTCGGGGGATCTTCTTCCGGAGATGATGGAGAGTGAAACCCCACCAGCCTCTCCGCCCCATGGGGCAGGTGACCCTGAGGTGTCGTCACGGAGGAGTCCAGATCCACTGAGGCCAGAAGCTAACACTTTGGCCATCCCGAGCCCAGCGTGTTCGGCTCCTGGGGAGGGTAATGAGAACAGTCTGGGAGAGTCTGGTGCCCGGCCGAACATACTTACGGGCCTCCTGGAGCAAGCTGCTCTCTCGGAGGATCACCGTACACTAATGGGTATGGTGTTGGAGAAAATTTCCTCCACTACAAGCGGTTTAAATGAAGCTTTTAAAAGCTTGCTCAAAGGTTTTGAGGTAAGCAACGAAATACGTAATTTTTGGTTGCAACGCACGCGATAGATGTGCTCTATATAGATAGTAGCCCCTAAGACTGTGGTTGCCAGCCTATGGCGGCAAACGGAGGATCACACTTTCAGGTAATCATCGCACTTGTATTGATGTGCAGGTTGCTAAGGGTCCGTCGATAGACCAGACCGCTGAATTCGCCGAATTGAGGCGACAGATTGACGTGGTGGATGCTGACATCACGCTTGTGAACAAGCGATTCGATGAGTTGCAGAGTATGCGCTCGTGTTTCCTTATTTGTTTAGGAAATTGTAAGAATGTTGTAATATTAATATGATGTGATATGGTTGCAGGCAGAACTTGCCTTAGCTAAGGAACAAGCCCAGGTTATCAATGCGGCTGCCCTAAAGGCAGCCGAAGAATTGAGAGCCGAACAGGCTTCTCATCTCCAAAGAGAAGAAAAGATAGCCGCAATGGTTGTGGAGCTGAGGGACGCCGCCGGCCGGTATGAGCTTCTCGAGAAGGAGAATCAGGCAAAGGCGGTTGACCTGAAGAAGGCGCTGGATTCGGCTAAGGAGATGCGCTCTAATATTAGAGACGCGTGGGAGGAACTTCGCCAAGCCGGAGAAATCGCGGCTGGAAATCCCTATTTGTTGCAGATGAAGTTCTTAGATCCAAAGTATGCTCCTTTGGATCAACTTTGGAGCGCTGCAGATGAGTATGCGGACTTGGCGAAGAGTACGACTGATGCGACCAAGTTATTCAAGGATCATAAAGATAATGAAATAGAAAGGCTATTCTCGTCGCAATTTAGCTCTCCAACGCGCTCATTGCCATTAAGTGAGAGGATGGCCGCTATAGACGAGCTCCATAGGTTGTCGGGTCTTGCAATCATGTCTGTAATAGACCATCTATGGCCGAAAGGACCGAGGCCGGACAGTTACTTTGGTTTAGTGCAGTAATTATTTGGCGCCAGATGGCGAATCGATGCCGTCAAGAGGTCGACATCTATAAAGGGTGCATGGATGCCTCTTGCCCGTGTGAGCAAGGTTGTCAGAATCATGATTTTGAATCGGATCAGAATTTCAATGGTAGGATCGCAAATCATAAAATCTTCACTACTAGAATCGTAGAAACGTAGATTCTAAGAACTAAAATCGTAGAATCAGAGGGTTTAGTTTGGATCCTAAAGTCGTAGAATCGTATAACAGAATCGCGATTCTGACAACCTTGCATGTGAGGACATATTGGGCGGATATGGAGGCCACCAGCATTGCAACCCAGGGTCCGGCAGGAAGCCAAGACCCAGCCGAGCACTATTTTGAGCAGGTCATAGAAGGTGCCCGTAGAATAGAGGCTCAGTTCTCGAAGAATGTCATGTTCGAGTGACAAGTCTATTGATTACAAACAATTTTGTGTTAATTATAGAGGTTGTTTATAAACTTTTGCCTGAAAGTATTATAATGTCTCCTGTGTGGCCGTTTATGTATGCATATAACATGGAAGTTAGCAGTCATTGGCTTTAGCCCCCACGCATATAATGCGGGGGTGTTCGAAAAAATATGCGTAAACACACTTGATCCAACATCTTGGTCCATTAAGGAGGTGATCGCACGTCGAACCAGACAACCGGACTATATAGTTGTAACACTTTCACTTAGCCATAGGAGTTGAAAGGTGGGCCCTGGTACTTCCGCGTGCATCCGGATACGGTGCACGTACGTACTTGACCGGGAAACCGGTCCTTCGTTGATGCGGAGGAATCCTATACATTCCGATGAGTCCTCGAGTGGTTGACCAGTCTCTCGTTGTATCATGACAGTCAGTTTTCGGCTTTCTCTACTGAGGTGCTCATCCGGAATAACCAGGGCACAATCGCAGTAGTTCTCCTTTGGCCACCTTAGCCGATAGAACGGAACGTAAGGCAACAAACCCCGGAGCCGGGCTAACCAAACATTTGACCAAAGACATGATTCGGAGCTTATGAAAGGCCAAACTCGCAACGCCGAACACTCCCGAGGGTATTCGGACTTTATAAGATATACTGGGCTGAGTAACGCCCTTGACCCTGTATTTCCAGGTACGTGCATTGATTTGTCGTGGCGAATAGCCTATAACGCGAATGTCCCTTGTGGGTGTATGGAATACCCATGGGATGTCAAGCAACAAAAGACAGTAAAGAAGGTTTACGCAGGGGCTTAATCTAAAGAGAAACCTTTGAGCAGGGCCCTACTGCACATCTGCGCCTTTGTCTTCGTTGTGCCATATACTGGAAGGGTGTCGCATGAGTAGTGTCTGTAAAAACTAAAACTCATATTGAGGAGTAAGCGTGCGGGAAGTTGGTTATTCTCAATGGATATTAGAAATATGAGAGATTGGCCTATTGCTAAGGTAAGCCGAATTGTGGGCTGTATTATGTGTTGACAGCCCCTAGTACCATTTATGGAGATATATGTGTAGCACCCAGCCAGGGTTTATCCAGGTTGTTGTTGATGGTGGTGCACCGGACTCGTCTAGCCGTGTCTGTGGTCTTAACGACCGATCATGCGTTCTGGTGGGAGAGGCCGTTTAGTGTCCGGCCGCAGGAGCTGCCGCATACTGCTCTGTGTTTCCACTAACCGTTATGACGCCATGTGGACCGGGCATCTTAAGTTTAAGGCAGGCGTAGTTCGGTGTTGCGTTAAAGCAAGCGAAGGCCATTCTTCCGAGTAATGCATAATAACCGCTGCTAAAGGGAGCAATGTCAAAGAGTAATTCCTCGCTTCTGAATTTGTCGGGAGAACCGAATGTCACTTCTAATACGAGGGAGCCCCGACAGCGGGCCTCAACGCCTGGTATCACGCCATTAAAGGTGGTGTTACTCTGGCTTATTCTGGATGGGTTTATCCCCATCTTGCGGACAGTGTCCTGATATATCAGATTAATACTACTGCCACCGTCCATTAGGACTTGATTGAGATGGTATCCATCAATTATTGGGTCGAGCACAAAAGGCAGCCGATTCTCCGTGCCGGATACTGACCGGGTGGTCCATGTGATCAAAAGTGATCGGGAAGGCCTCCCAGGGGTTGGACTTGGGGGCAACGAACTCCATGTGGGTTGCGTGGATCATATTTACTGTTTTAACTTCTCGTGGGAATTCTTTCTGTCCCCCAGTGTTCGGTTGGCGAGGCTCATCCTCGTCTTTGCTTGGTGTTTCCCTTCCCTTGTGTTCGGCGTTTAACTTGCCGGCCTGCTTGAAGACACAACATTCTCTGTGAGTATGATTTGCAGGTTTTTCCGGGTACCATGGATTTGGCACAGTCTGTCCAGGACTTTATTTAGGTCGGACGGTCCTTCTTTGATGCCTTTAAATGGCTTCTTTCTCTGACCAGGTCGCGAGCCCCTGAATCCGGCGTTGACCATCGTGTTGTCCGGACTATCTTCATTGCTTCGACTCTTATTCTTGTTGCGTCGTGGCTTCCCATTGCCATCTCGAGTTTTGGATGTGCCTGGGTCGCTGGTGCCTCTACGGGCCAACCAGCTGTCCTTGCACGCACAAAAGCGGGTCATAAGTCTTGTTAAGGCCGCCATCGTCCTTGGCTTTTCTTGGCCGAGGTTTCTAGCAAGCCACTCGTCCCATATACTATGCTTGAAAGCCGCTAGGGATTCAGCACCCGGACAGTCGACGATTTGATTCTTCTTAGTGAGAAATCTGTTCCAAAGCTTACGGGCTGACTCTCCGGGTTGTTGTATTATGCGACTTAAATCGTGTGCATCCGGAGTTCGGACATAGGTCCCTTGGAAATTGGCCCTGAAAGCGTCCTCAAGTTCCTCCCAACTTCCAATTCAATTTTCGGGGAGGCTTTTCAACCAGTGCCGAGCTGGCCCTTTCAACTTGAGGGGAAGGTATTTGATGGCGTGGAGATCATCCCCTCGAGCCATGTGTATGTGAAGGATAAAATCCTCGATCCAGACCCCTGGGTCTGTCATTCCGTCGTATGCCTCTATGTTCACGGGTTTGAATCCTTGTGGAAATTCGTGATCTAGCACCTCGTCGGTGAAACACAGGGTGTGTGCAGCCCCTCTGTACCTAGATATGTTAGGGTGTGCTGTCGACGGTTGTTGTATTCGGGTTTGATTCCGGACTGGTATTTGATCAGTATGATCATTTTGGTGACCATACTCTTGTGCCTAAGCACACCCTCTAGATCCATAGACGGACCTGGTCGCACCAGCCCTTTTTCCAAGAGCTCACGCAAATCATGGGCTGACTTGTGCGCGGCACCGGTGGCTGCTCTAGAGCGGCCATGAGGTGGTCGGTCCAGTTGATCGGCTGTGGTATTCTTTGGCGGAATGGGCTCTAAGGCTTCATTGTCGAATTCTGGCAGTAGCTTGTGCTTTGGGTAGCTCTTTTTTGGCGATCGTCGCCGTATTTTTTTCCAGTGTCTAGCACTTTCTTCCATCTTCGGTTGAGCGTGTCATGCGCGGTGTTAAGCCTTTGTTTCTTCTTCTTTAAGCTCCTTGCCGTGGCAATAAGCCTTTTGTGGAGGTTATCTTGTTCCAAACGTTTTTCCGGGATGATGAATGCATCATCAACCGGATTGTCCTCCTCTTTGGAGGCAGTGTGATGAGTTCGGCCCTCGGGATCGCTGTGGTTGGGTGTCTGCTCCGGGCTGTGTTCGGCGTGACCTGGCTTATCCTGCTCCATCGCTGGGTCCCCGTGGTCGTTGTTGCCTTCGTAGTCGACTGGAGTGTTATCCTTTTCTGTGTTGTTATCGCTATTTTTACTGTGACTGGACTTAGAGCGGCGCCTGTGCCGTTGTTTTTGCTTTTGTCCAGGGGGTTTATCCTCCGTTGTGTCCTTTTTGTCACTGTTGTCCTCCTTAGGCGTGTCCACCATATAGATGTCATATGATGAAGTGGCGGTCCAGCGCCCCGTGGGCGGTGGTTCCAGATTGTCCCCTATATCGGTGTCCATACCGTCGATGTCGTCGGATTCAAAATCAAGCATGTCTGTTAGGTCATCGACAGTGGCTATGAAGTGGGTGGTGGGTGGGAAGCGATTTTCTACCTCGTCCATACCCCACTCGGGCCGGACATAGTTCGGTCGAGAGTCTTCTAACAAAGAGAGAGACCTTAATGAATTTAGTACATCACCAAAAGGGGAGTGTTGCATGATATCCGCGGCGGTGAACTCCATTACTGGGGGCCACTTGGACTCGATAGGCCCAGGCGGGCGCGATTCGGAACCCCCATACGGACACAGGTCCGGGGGTCCGGAGATACAGATTTCCTTAAGAGCGGAGTCCGTGTTCAGCTCCAACGCCTATAGGTGTGCGGCCTCCGGGGTGAGGTCCATCCACCCGTCCTCGGAAGGCACGATCTGCTCTGGATCGAAGTCCGGAGCCATAGCAGGCGCGATATTCCAAATACTGTCCGACGACAGATCCAAGTCATGCACGTCGTGATCGTTCGGCGCTCCTGACGTGGGCCCGAATCTGTCGAAGATCAAGTCTCCTCGGATGTCGGCGGTGTAGTTTAGGTTTCCAAACCTGACCTGATGGCCAAGGGTGTAGCTGTCGATCTACTCCAGACGGCCAACGAGTTGGCCCACAGTGCGAAGCCACCGAACACAAAGATCTATCCGGGGAGAAAAGTCTCACCCAGGACGGTGTCGTTGAAGGTTGGGGGAGCCATCGGGCCTTACAGTGACGACACAGAGGAACTCTCAATGAAAGCACCAATGTCGGTGTCAAAACCGGCGAATCTTGGGTAGGGGGTCCCGAACTATGCATCTAAGGCTAATGGTAATAGGAGACTGGGGACACGATGTTTACCCAGGTTCGGGCCCTCTCGATGGAGGTAATACCCTACTTCCTGCTTGATTGATCTTGATGATATGAGTATTACAAGAGTTGATCTACCACGAGATCGTAGAAGCTAAACCCTAGGAGATAGAATATGATTATGATTGTGTTGTCCTACGGACTAAACCCTCCGGTTTATAAAGACACCGGAGGGGGCTAGGGTTACACAGAGTCGGTTTACAGAGAAGGAGATCTATCATCCGAATCGCCAAGCTTGTCTTCCAGGCAAAGGAGAGTCCCATCCGGACACGGGATGAAGTCTTCAATCTTGTATATTCATAGTCCAATAGTCCGACCACAGCATATAGTCCGGCTGTCCAGATACCCCCTTATCCAGGACTCCCTCACCCACCATCTACATCTTCGCACGCAAGGAAGTGCCTGACAGTCAGGACCCACTTGGTCGAAGCGTATGTAGCATTGTCATTCTGGTCGCAAACGTGTACGTACATACTGGTGGATGTAGAGGCGCGCACGTGTCGTAGTAGAGGCACGCAAGTAGCATGTACACGTACGTACATCGGCTAGTGTGCAAGAAAGAAAATACGGCCATGTATGTGTACATACGGGCGGGGTCTCGAACGCCTACTCGCACAAAATAATGATTCCTCCACCTGATAGCCGGGACCCACAGGAACGGCCTCTGTATTTTGTGAAAAAAAAGTTCCCCCCACTGTCAGCTCGGACCCACCTGAAATGCCTCCTTATTACGCACAAAAAATGAATAGTCCCCCTGCTAGCTGGGACTCACCTTGGTGGGAGGCTGACTTGTGGGCCTACTAAGTTGATGGGGACGGAGGGCTTTGTTAACTTAGTCAATATGAACGATTCTAGCTCCAGTGACCGTACAATGTCCATCCAACTACCATAGTGCTTCTTCAACCTCTGGTCTTCTTGCTCTAGCTGCCCAAAGCAGCACTGAACATGCCACATGCTCCTGCTTCCCCTGGCCGGCTGTGCTGCCGCGGAGGCCTCACCGCCCCCTACTATTCCCACCGCTAGCCAGGCCCTGCGGCCACGGCAGCCTCACTCTGCAGCCGAACCAGTGAACCCTCGTACTCCTCTTTGCGCGGGTTTCCACTGCTGCGTCTTCCTCGGCTCCGCGTCATCCCCTTCCTAGGCCTCGCTGTCGTCCACCGCCCTGGTGCTCTCGGTGCGGCGTGGTCAACATGGTCAAGGAACGACATCCATTGAAAGAGTACTGTACATGGAGAGGGTGACAGCTGGGTCCACGACGACCACAAGGAAGTGCCTCCTTATTATGCGCAAAATAATTATTCCTCCACCTGACAGCAGGGACCCACCGGATGGGTCACCGTATTTCGTGAAAAAAAACCTTTCCCCCTGACTGCTGGGCCCACCAGCTACATCTTCACACGCAAGGAAGTGCATCTGGGCAAAAAAAAAGCGATTTGCCCCCTGACTACTGGGACCCACCATCTACATCTTCGCATGCAAGAAAGTGCTTGACAGTCGGGACCCACCTAGTAGAAGCGTACGTAGCGTTGTCATTCTGGTCGCGAACGTGTACGTACATACTAGTTGATGTAGAGGAGCGTGTCGTAGTAGAGGCGCGCATGTAGCATGTACACATACGTACATCGGCCAGTGTGCAAGAAAGAAAATATGGCCACAAACGTACATACGGGCAGGGTCTTGAACGCGTACTCACGCATACGTACGGCCAGGGCTCGTGTACCTGGTTGGGTAGGAATGTAGAAACAACGTCGTCATCGTGTTCATGGGGAGCGAATCGGCTGGGTCGGAACGGAATGCGTCGTCGTGTTCAACGGGAGGGCTTGGACGGAGCATCCGATGGAAACGAGGCCTCGAGTACCACACAATGGAGGAAACGGCCTTGTGTTCGACCGGCCACGTTCCAAACGGGATCCTGTTCATCGGGAGGGGTCTGGTGTACCACAAAATGGAGGAAACGAACTTCTGTTGGACCTCCTATGGTCGAAACGGGGTCTTGTTGATCGGGAGGGGTGTGGCGTACCGCAAAACTGAGGAAACGGACTATTGTTGGAGTACTACGGTCGAAACGGGGGTCCTGTTCATTAGGAGGGGTGTGTCGTACCACAAAACAGGACTCCACGGGATACTGTTCATGTCCACCATCGACCTCCTCCAGCCCCACGGGCTACTGTTCATCCACCGTTGACCTCCTCCAGCCTCCACCTGTGACTGTTCATCCGCGAGCTCCTGTTCATCCAACCTCCACTGCACGCTACTCCACCGGCTACTATTCAACCAGCCCTCTCCACAGGCTCCTATTCAACCACCACTCCACGGGTTACTGTTTATCCAGCCCTCCACCATCTACTGTTCATCCAGGCCTCCACGGGGTCGTCCTGTTCATCCAGCCCCAACCGGCTCGATTGATCGGGGTCCTGTTCATCCAGAGGCAACACCACGTTGTCCTGTTCATCCACCCCCACCAGGAACTGTTCATCCACCCCCCAGCAATGCTCACTTTTCATCCAGAGGCAGCATCGATAGACTTCAGTTAGCATCAGTCGCAAAGGAATCGCTCGATCGGGTTCAGTTAATAGCCATCGATCGATCGCTCGGGTTCAGTAACACGTAGCCTGCAGTGCAATCGCTCGGGTTATGTAGGCGAACGCCTCGCTCGGGTTCCGTTAGAGCCCAACGCCTCGTACCCACGTGCGTGCGTGTGTACGAAAGAAACGCGCAAACCTCCATGCATCGCTCGGCCCCGACCACCCACCGTAACCAGGAACACCCCGATATTTTCCTCACCCTCCCTTCTACCACTGTTTTTCTGTCATGGACAGCCCAAAGAATGTCATGCAGTTGCGTATCCGGCCCGCCCAGGATGAAAAGCCCATTTTTTGTCATGATGTTTTGTCATAGAAGTAGGATCCCACCACATCTATGATGATACCGGGTTTTGTCACAATTATTGTCACAGAAGTGTCGTAAGTATGACAGAAAAAAATTTCGTTCGGTCGAAAATGTCATGGATGTGTCTTTTTTTTGTAGTGTTGGTTATTGAAGTATGGAGGAAATATTGATTGTGCTAGTAAGTCGATACTTCTCACCCCCCCCCAGAAGGAAAGAGGATCAAGTACGTATCCCGGCATGTGCCAAAGAGGACTCAAGTGAATTCCTTATCAGGAGTTGTACAGGAGGAAGTACCAGTGGTGAAGGATTACCCCGACATATTTCCAGAGGAGTTACCAGGCATGCCACCAGATCGAGACATTGAGTTTTTGATTGAGCTATTGCCAGGCACCGGGCCAATATCAAAGAGACCGTATTGGATGCCCGCACAAGATTTGGAGGAAATTAAGAAGCAGATTAAATAGTTACTGGAGAAAGGTTACATTCGACCAAGTTCATCACCTTGGGGATCCCCATTTCTTTTAGTGCAGAAGAAGGATGGATCTTTAAGGATGGTTCTAGATTATCATGTGTTGAATGAGGTGACGATCAAGAACAAATACCCTCTGCCAATAATCAATGATTTGTTTGACCAATTGCAAGGAGCTAAAGTTTTCTCTAAGATTGATCTTCGATCAGGTTATCAACAGTTGAAGATCGGAGAGCAGGATATACCTAAGACAGCTTTTACCACAAGGTACGGGTTATATGAGTATACCGTTATGTCATTTGGTCTGACTAACGCGCATGCCTATTTCATGAATATGATGAACAAAGTGTTATGGAGTTTTTGGATAAGTTCTTCGTGGTGTTCATTGATGATATATTGGTCTACTCAAAGAACGAAGAGGAGCATAAGGAGCATTTGCATTTGGTTCTTATGAAGCTCAGAGAACATCATATGTATGCCAAGTTCAGCAAATGTGAGTTTTGGTTAAAGGTAGTTGGTTTTCTCGGACATGTTATATCCGGAGAAGGAATAGCAGTAGACACTACCAAGGTTGCTTCTATGACTAAATGGGTGGCACCCATATCAGTTGGAGAGATCGGAAGTTTTCTTGGACTCGTAGGATATTATCGGAGGTTCATTGCGAATTTCTCCAGGATTGCAAAGCCCATGACGGAGTTATTGAAGAAGGACACCAAGTTTAAATGGACTGAGGAGTGTGAAGCCAGTTTTCAGGAGTTGAAGAAACGTTTGGTTACAACCCCTGTGGTGATTCTCCCAGACCAACGGAAGGACTATCAAGTGTATTATGATGCTTCACATTGAGGACTTGGAGCATTGCCTATGCAGGAAGGAAGAGTTGTTTCATATGCCTCACGACAGCTTAAACCTCATGAGCTAAATTATGCTATGCATTATTTGGAGTTAGCACATGATCTCCGAGAGTTATGTTTGGAGATAGTTCCGAGAGGTTATGTTGCAGCATTGCAAATTTAGTCCACTTTGATGGGTAAGATCAGAGAAGCCTAGAAGACTGACAAGGAGATTGCCGAGATTAAAGAAAGGATGAGCAACGGAAAGGCTAAAGGATTTTGTGAGGATGAGCATGACACTTTATCGTTTGAAGATTGCTTTTATGTGCCTAATGACCCCGAGATCAGGAAGTTGATTCTGCTGGAGGCCCATGATTCGCCGAATTCGATTCACCCAGGAAACACTAAGATGTATCTGGATTTGAAGGAAAGTTTTTGGTGGACAGGAATGAAGAAGTATATTGCAGAGTATGTAGCAATATGTGATGTATGTCAGAGAGTTAATGAAGTGCATCAGAAGCTAGCTGGATTGCTACAGCCATTGCTGATACCCGAATGGAAGTGGGATAAACTTAGCATGGATTTTATCACCGTATTGCCCAGGACTCATTCAGGCAATGACTCTATCTGGGTTGTAGTCGATCGTTTGACCAAAGTAGCTCATTTCATCCCGATGAAGACCACCTATACGAGTGCTAAGTTGGCGAAGATATACATGACCAGGATTGTATGTCTACATGGAGTTCCAAGAACCATTGTATCAGATAGAGGAACCCAGTTCACTTTGAAGTTTTGGAATCAGTTGCATGAAACTTTGGGTACCAGGCTAGAGTTCAGTACAGCCTTTTATCCACAGATAGATGGACAGACCGAGAGAGTCAATCAGATTCTGGAGGACATGTTGAGAGCTTGTGCACTAGATTACGAATCTAGTTGGGACGACAATTTGCCGTATGCAGAGTTTTCTTATAACAACAGTTATCAAGCCAGTTTGAAGATGGCCCCTTTCGAAGCTTTGTACGGAAGGAGGTGCAGGACACTGTTATCATGGGATGAAGTTGGAGATCGATTGTTGTTCGGACCAAATTTAATTAAGGACTCTTAAGAGAAGGTTAAGTTGATTCGCGACAGACTCAAGGTAGCCCAGTCCAGGCAGAAGAGTTATGCGGATTCTAAACGCAATGAGATAGTTTATGAAGCCAGAGACAGAGTATACCTTCGTGTGTCCCCATTTTGAGGAGTTAAGCGTTTTCGAGTCAAGGGAAAGCTACCACCACGTTTTGTGGGACCATACAAAGTTTTGGAATGCATGGGAGAAGTTGCCTACAAGCTGGAATTGCCAGAAGGATTGTCAGGAGTTCACGATGTGTTTCACGTTTCCCAGTTGAAGAAGTGTCACGCAGGGATGGCCGATATTCCTCTGAGAGATACAATGCCACTGGAAGCAATTCAGTTAGACAATGATTTGACCTATGAAGAGAAGCCAGTCAAAATTCTCGAGTTTTCCAGTCGAGTTATTCGCAGCAAGGTTATCAAGTTTTGCAAAGTTCAGTGGAGCCACCATACTGCGGAGGAAGCCACCTGGGAGCGAGAAGAAGACCTCTGTAGAGACCACCCAAACCTTTTTGTTGACCAACCCAAATCTCGAGGGCGAGATTCATCTTAAGGGGGGTAGGTTTGTAACATCCCAATTTTCAATTTGGATGTTATACGTAGATCATCACATGCATATCATATTTATTTTTGTTTTTTTTGGTTGTGATCCTAGAAATCTTAAGCAACTCAAGAACCCAAGGAGAGAGTTGGAGGTTTCACAAAAATCAGATTTGAATTTGATTCAAATTTGAAGAAAGGATCAATTTGATTTTATTATTTTCTCTCCAATTATTTCGAATATTAAAATTAAACGAGAGAACATAATATGACTTCTTCAAATTAAGAGAAATATTGGAGAAAGAATTTTAAAATCAAATTATGATTTTTTGGTATTTTATTTGAATTAGAAAAATATGCATTTTTGAAAATTGCATTTTTAGGCCAGAAAAATGTTCACTTTGTTCTAAATATTTTATTTAGACGGTGATTTTTTTGGCATTTCTAGAATTTCTTTTATATTTTATTATGAACTTTTTTTCTTCGGGCGAAATTATTTAAAAAACGTTTTGCCCGACTGGGCCAAAGGCCCAGCCCAGCCGGCCCGCGCTGCCACTGACATCGCCGGAGCTCGGAGAGCTGAGCCGGACTCCCCTCGCCCTGACCCCTCCCACAAGCAGCCGTCGCGCCTTCCCCTTTAAAAGTCGACCTAGGCCCCCCCTGGAGCCCCAAGTCACGCCGCCGCCGCCCGCCCTTGCCAGCGTCGCCGCTCGCCTCCCTGAGCCGCTGCCGCCGCTTGCCCGCTCGCTGCTAGTGCCGCCGCCGCTCGCCGCCGTAGGAGCCCCGCGCCAGCACCCGCCGCCGCACCGCCGCCGAACGCCGCCGTAGAACGCGCCGGAATCCCGTCGGAGCCGCCGCCTGCCGCCGTTGACCGGTATAAAACCGCCCTGGTTCGCCGGTTCACTTTGGTTTTTTTTTGGTTTTTCAGATCGGTTTTTCTTGGGTTATTTTATTTAGCGGACGTTCGTCCGTCCGTTCGTTTAAATGAACGTTATTCGTTGGATTAGTTCAGATAGCGAACGTTCGTTCGTTAGTTTTTTCTTTTTAGTTTATTTTCGGCCAGGGCTTATCCGCGATTATTTTTATCGTGAATTAGCCCCTGATCTTTAAACTCGCATAACTTTTTACTATATTATGCAAATTAGATGGAACCAGCGCCAAAATCTTCGTATCATTCTATTATTTCTAGTTAACCAACTTGAACATGATTTTGGTACTGTAAAACTTGACTTTAGTCCAAATTAGTAAACGATCTTGTTTCGTTTGTGTTTTGAGTTTCGTTGCTCCGTTTGAGTTGAATCTTTTTGCCAATCGTAGCTAATCACATGTACCTACTGTTAAGATATAATTCACATGTTAATATTGCTGTTAGGTTTTGACTTTTGTTAGTTTAAGGTGTTTGCTTGTTTCGTGTTCGATTTGGATCTTTTCTCGGTTTTTCTCGTGTTTCGTTTGAGTGATTTCTTATGTATGCTATTGTTCGTTTAAGCTAGATTACCCGGAGTGCGAAGCTTGTTACTATGAATCTCTAGAGTTTGCAGATCATCAGCAAGGCAAGTTACACTTTGATCATATCTTTTATACCTAGTTTTCACTATGCATTTGTATTTCCCCAGAAATATTTGCATTGGTAGGATTGGGAACATGTGGTTTGGTTGTAGTGCTTGAGGTAGGAACCTAATACCTTTTGATCACCCCGGGAATATATGTTATGCTTATTATTGCTTAGCCATGCTCGTAGACGAGGATTGGATCATGATCCACACATGGAAGTTTGAGAGTTATTTAATCATGGATAACTTTAAGGTGGCAACTTTAATACACATCTGGGTGGATTGGTTGAGGCAGCTGGTGATGCGAAGCATCCCACGTTCATCCCCATGTACACTCTGACTACTCTCCAAGTCCCAGGAGGACATATGAAGAGACCTCGAACATACGCCATTGGACACAAGGTGAATTCACTCCTCTTCGAACCGTCACTTTCCGCATATGAGACATGGCTACTACCTCATGCATGGACCTTGCATATACTCAGGTACAACCAAGATGACCATGGAGAATCCAAGGACCAAGGCCAAGCATGGCAGAGGAGAAGGAAGAAGAAGAACATACAAGACAGGAGTTTCCCGGATGATCCGGACCCCCGGCCGAATGATCCGGACCGAGCCCGGACGATCCGGATGACCACCCGGACGATCCGGCTAACTGCATCGAAGACACCCGAAGGTTTCTCCTGAAGCCAGATCATCCGAACGGTCGCCCGGATCATCCGGACCCCCGACACCCGGATCATCCGGGCCACCATCCGGATCATCCGGACCATGCCTGCGCGCGTGACTTGGGCCGACGCCTGTCTACCCCTTCGCCCCTCACTTACCCCTTTGTGGCTTAAACTATATATACTCCTCCCCCTCCTCCATTTGAGGGTTAGCAAAGGATTAGCTCATTTGAGATAGAGCTTTGCTCATCCATACGGATCTCCTCCTCGTGAGAGACCGCGGCCTCTTCGGAGAAGATCCACCATGGATTCAAGACCCCTTTACGGGAAGATCCCTCGTGGATTCAAGACCTCCTCTCAGAGATGAGCTACCGTCACTTGTATCGTCCTTTGTTGGATTTGGACCGTGAATCTCTTTGTGTTCCTTGGATCTAGCACATGTGTGATCATATTCGTGTTGGTTGAGTGTTTCTCTCATTTTCCCCCATGATTTCCCTCATGTTCTTCCGCACGTTCTTCGTGTTCCTCGTAGGGATCCACTCCAAACGTGAAAGATCGGCCTCTAGGGTTCCGCCCTACATCATCTTGGTATCATGAGCCACGTTGATCACATTTTTGGAGCCCCTACCCTTTGTTTTCTAGCTTGATTTTGTTGATTTCATCCTAAATCCGACAATCCACACCAAAAATAGCCCACAAATATTTTTTCTGATTTGTTGGTTTTGATGATGTTTTGTTGATTTTGATCCGTAGATTTTCTTGGTTTCACGTGGATCTAGCATTTCCCCAAGTTTCCCCACCTTCCATCCACGAAATCTTCGCAATTTTGCCTCTGAAATCATCATTTTCCGCCCAAAAATTCGTCCCCGAGAGGAAATCCCGAGCAGTTTGTCCTGCCCGGATCATCCGGACCTTCTCCCGGATCATCCGGACACATCCCGGATCAGCTGGGCCCTCTCCCGGACGTCCAGATAACCCACGCACCCGAATACCCGTACCGGAGCTGACGAACCCGGATCATCCGGATGTACTCCCGGATCATCCGGACATAACCCGGATGAGCTGGGCCTCCTCCCGGATGTCCAGTTAACCTTGAAACTGACTTGGCTGAAATTTTGTTTTCGCCATAACTAATTCATTCGGAGTCCATTTTTTGACGTCCGTTCTTAAGCTCATTTTGAAGCTAGTGACATCCCCCATCCCACAAAAATACCACCACCATCATTTGATTCCATCATATTTTGTGAATTTTGGCATCTTTGCCTAGGGCTTCCACCACATCATCTGCATTACCACCACCGACTTCCGCAACCTAACCCATTGTGATCCATATAGCATTAGTGGTTGCTTGAGTAGTGATTCGAGTCTCCTAAGGTGTTTCGGCTACTTAGGGACGTTTGCTTCTTCATCAACCACCACCACCACTTTCGCATAACCTTGCCGACCATACACTTCCACCAACCCAACTTAACCCAATTGTTGTTCGAGCTTGTTTGAGTTGTGGCTTGTGTCTCCTAAGGTGTTTCGGCTACTTAGGGACGACAACTTCAACTCCGACTCGTGTATAGCCCATCATTCCACTTCCGCATTGCCAAGTGCAAACCACCACCGCTATTCCGCTACCACCATTTTACATTTGCCTTTGGAGATTTTGAGTTTGCGGTTTTTCCATTTCCTAGGGTGTTTTGGCTAACTAGGAATGGGTCAACATTGGCAACACCACCTCTCATCATCGCCAAGGATGGTAACCTCGACGACGCCATTGTATATTCCCCTTGCCATTGCATTGATAACCCCTAGCCCATTTTGCGTTACTTGCCTATCGAGACTAGCCATTTGAGTATTGTTGGCAATGTTACTTGTGCACATTAGTGATCCGTACCTTCCATTGCATACATACCATATCATATTGGTATCATCATATCATATCTTGTGTCACTAGTTTGTTCTCACATATATACAATTGCTATCTTGGTTTGTGGATTGTGCAAAAGTGGCCATACAAAAAAAAAAGAATAAAGCTTTTAAGCAAAAGAGAAAGAGCAAAGAAGCTTGTAAGCAAGTGCCATAGCATCATACCACATTGCATAAGATTGTCATATCCGATCATCTTGGATCATCTTGAGAGAAACACCGGGAACCATACACATAGCATACTTGGGATAGAAAGTTTATCCATTTTGCATCTTATAGGTTGTGCACAAGTGTCGTATCCGCCTATTGAGCAATCGTACTAGCGTCTCTCTTGAGTTGTGCAACTCGAGCATTTTCCGTGGATTCCACATTTTGTGCTCATTCCTTGGTTGCACGACCCCATTTATCTATCTGTGTGTGTGTTTTCGTGTGCCACATATTGCTATTGGTCTACTTGTTTAGCTTGCGAATTTGTGAATCTCTTTCAACATTATTGACTCTTGCTAACATTTTGCATTAAATTTTTGTGCCACTATCCTCACCGAGCTCCACCATAAGCTTTACTTATGTAGGTGTGAGAACCGACAATAATTGGTACCAATTGTGCTATTTCCTTGTTACACATTTGAGTGATAATTGATCCATCTTCAACATTGGTCAAGGTACATTTGCAAAAAAGATGCAAGTGCAATTCGTCCACGTCCATATCTACATGGCGACCACCATCACGTTCATGATCCACATCGTCATGAAGAGCAAGTCACCTCCAAGCAACATGTGCACAATGACGAACGCCATCTACTGTGAGCTCAAGCACGACAACGACATCATCATCATCAAGATGCTCCACAAGCGCAAATGCAAAAGTCCCAACAAGACCTACTTCATGCCAAGTACAAGCTTCAAGAGCAAAAGAGAAGACCGCGAGAAGACCACCACCAAGACGGCGCTACGGCTACAACAACCACTTTGGCATCTTCGCCAAGTGCTATCAAGGCATCTTCGCCTTTGGACATACGGCATGTTCGCCTACTTCCCACAAGTACGCCTACAACGACTTCATCAAGTCCAAGGCGACTACCTACGAGCAAGGGCGACACTTCCATCTTCAGAAGCCCCTCAAGGAAGATGGACGAGCATGGGAAATTCCCTTTGGTCATGGGGGCAAGCTACAAGGTGCCACATCATATGGGCCTCCCACACCAAGACGGTGACAAGACGGTCGAGCAAGAGCCATCCCCTTCAACCATGACAACGAGCGCGAACCTGTTCAACACCATGAAGACGGCGCCCACATTGGACTCATACTCCAAGTCAAGCTACGCGACCGCGCATGGAGACATTTGCACCTACAACTCTCCGACACCCACATATGTCGAGATGCCCCAAGTGCCATGTGAGGATAGCCACCACCCCATGAGTGACATGAGTGACTCCACCATACGTGGCATTCAGAGCATTTCCTATGAGAGGATGAGTGTGACCACCACTAGCCCCACAGATGAGAGCATGCCACATATCCTATGTGAGGCTGAGCGCCATTTGAGTGACTCCACCAACCATATGAGTGAGAGCATCCTTGAGGGAGTGAGTGAGCCACAACACTTAGCGAGTGAGGTAGTTGACATGGCATGTGAGGCCACTATGATTTCTAACGACTTAAGCTCTACTCCTAGTGTGTTTTCTTCTTTGGTGCTAGGTCTCCTACATGACAACATGCCTACCCTCAACGAGTCCAACCCTCCGATGTGAAAACCGATGGCCATGGTGGACGATGATGCACCCCCCACATGGTTCCATCAAGATGAAGATGACAATGAGTGGATCTTCGACACCTCACCTACAACACATGAGCGATGCTCCAAAGGTAACATAGGTGATGGTGCTTCTCTTGTCCCACTAGTCGACTCTCTTGACATCGCTTGCTCCCATGATGTAGACCCACCTATTCCCATGCTTCATGCTAGTGAGACTTCTTCATGCCTTGACTTACCTATTTATGATGAATATGATGATGAGTATGTTGAGTCGCCTAGTTGCGATGCTATGCTCCATAGGATATTATGTGAAAATTCTTTTGGTCACATCATGTTTGACAACCCATTGAACTTCTCATATGCTATGAGTGAGATCTCCCATATTGCATCTTTACAATCTCAACATAGTAACTATGTATGCCCCATTAAAATAAATCCCATTTGCACTTATGGCATAGATGACGAGATGTTGGTCATTGGCTTTTGTTTTTCATGTGATGATATCGCCATGCTTCCTTTACATGATTTACGCAATTCATCTACTATGCCATGCCATGATCACATTGTTCCAAATATACATTGTTTTGGATGTTGTCAATATTCTCCATGTGATGTTTCTACTCTTGCTCATGAGGAGACCCCCATAGTTTCATCATACATATTAGGAGATTTTGATGCATTCCATACTTTGCATGATTCCCATAATTGCGTGCACCATATGCATTCCATGAATAACAATGCTCTAGCTATTTCTCATGATGCATTACATCCTTTGAGTCTCCATTATACCATACATAACAACAAGCCTCTCATGATGGATGACATGTTTCTATATCATGCATCTCGTTTATTTGAGAATTGGATATTTTGTGCTCACCGACACATGCACGTGCACATCATGATGGATGATGTGTACATCTACCACGCACACACAATTTTTTCCTTTGGCTTTGCTTTGTGTAGGTACTTATGAACGCTCGTCAACATCACAATCCCATGAGTTGACGAAACGAGCTCTTGAGAGCAACGACGGCTTGGGATCCCATGGACTATCCTTACCGCCATTCCCTTCACGCAAGGACTACGCGCATCTCTTTTACTTTTCTCTCACTCGGCTATGGGCTATTTACCACTTGTCACCTTATGCCCATACTATCGTGTTCACTTTGCATGTTATGCCTCTTTACATGATTTTGCCATGCAATTGTGACCCTTGCTTGCATCTACCCATGCTTCACCATTATGATACTCCTATGTGTATTTGCCTGCTTGGTGGAGATCCTTGTTGCTTTTGCCATGTTTATCATGTGCCCCATGCTATTGATGCTTGTTGTGTTGGTAGAGTCATGATGCCCCATTGCTATTTACATATGGCCTCTCGCCAATACATTCCTGCCATTCTACTCATATCTTGCTTTCATGCTTGTGATATGTCATGTGCATTATTCATGCCCACTATTTACACACATGACATGCTTGCCATTATTCCCTATAGTATGTTGCATCTTCGCACTACTAGCATGCTTGACTTGTTCTCTATGATTGCTTTGTATGTTGCATCACCCATGTTCCACTATCACTTGCTTTCTTGGGTTGATGACATATATGCTCATGCCTCTCACATGATATATCTTGATCATTATCTCTTGTGTCCATTAGTTGCCTCTCTCATATCCACTTGTATTGAGTGCAACCATAATATGCTTATTGATCTTGGAGCCTTTGACATATTACTTGTGATGCATGCTTGTTTGATTGAGCCTATTGCATTTGGTTATTCTCGCATCATATGCCTCCATACTATGCAATACTCCCTTGTCCTTTCTTATGATGAGCATGATGCATACACTTGTTTGGTATCTTACCACATGAATGATAGGTTTTTCACTTTCGCTAACCTCATTTGTTTTTCGAGTGTTTGTCATGTTCTTTCGTTTTGAAGGATCCACAAGGCGGTACAGTCATGTGACAACTTAGTCATGTGAAGGCATACACGATGTGCGACACCAACATTTTTGACATCCTCATAAAGGTGAACTCTTTCCCTTTGAGCCATCCTCAAATACACACATTGGATGGGTCATTCTTTCATTGTTGTTTCCTTCTTGTTGTCTACATGATATATCTCGCGAACGGAGAAGCGACATTGGAGATTGGCTCTATGGACCTTCACATTGAGGAGCACTCAGACTTATTGGATGCACCATCGGACTTCCACTCTTGCTACGACATCGAGCATTGGTACACCAACACCTCCATATTTGTTGATTGTGATCATACATGTCATGCTCGATGGACATATCATACTCACCACAAGTTTGCACCCTATGCATGGATTGACTCACATTATGCTTGCCTTGTTGCATCTATTTCCATGACATCCATGATATATGAGCTTGTTCACTTCCTTAGAAAATTTGTTGTGATCTTCCTTGATGGTATATTCATACATCATATTGCCCATCATCAATTGCATGACAACATAATCACATTGAGCACCAATTACCATGTTCATGCTCTTGATAAACCATACCATTATGACATCATTTTGCACAATGGTAGAATTTGTCGCTTTGTGCACCATGCTAATCACCCCATGAATGCTTTGCATATCATTCTAGATCATCTTGATAAGCATCATGTGTCTTGCCACGCACTATCTTGCCACACAGACTCATTCTTACATGATGGACACTTTGTGTGCGCTAACCATTGTATCTCCGAGTGTCGCTTGTGTTTGGTCTTTTTGCATGTATATCACTCCGGTGACACCTTGGACTACCTGGATTGTGCCATCTCTTCAATTTTGTCCAACTACAAGTCCATCCACGACAACTGTTTCCATGGTGATGAGGATCACGATCCGAGGTCGGATCTTTCCCAAGGGGGGGGGGGAGATGATGCGGAGCATCCCACGTTCATCCCCATGTACACTCTGACTACTCTCCAAGCCCCAAGAGGACATATGAAGAGACCTCGAACATACACCATTGGACACAAGGTGAATTCACTCCTCTTCGAACCGTCACTTTGCGCATATGAGACATGGCTACTACCTCATGCATGGACCTTGCATATACTCAGGTACAACCAAGATGACCATGAAGAATCCAAGGACCAACGCCAAGCATGGACGAGGAGAAGGAAGAAGAAGAATGGACAAGAGAGGAGTTGCCCGGATGAGCCGGACCCCCAGCCGGATGATCCGGACCGAACCCGGATGATCCGGACGACCACCCGGACAATCCGGCTAACTGCGTCAAATACACCCGAAGGTTTCTCCTGAAGCCGGATCATCCAGATGATCGCCCGGATCATCCGGACCCCCGACACCCGGATCATCCGGGGCACCATCCGGATCATCTGGACCATGCATGCGCGCGTGACTTGGGCCGATGCCCATGTACCCCTTCGCCCCTCACTTACCCCTTCGTGGCTTAGACTATATATACTCTTCCCCCTCCTCCATTTGAGGGTTAGCAAAGGATTAGCTCATTTGAGATAGAGCTTTGATCATCCATACGGATCTCCTCCTCATGAGAGACCGCGGCCTCTTCAGAGAAGATCTACCATAGATTCAAGACCCCTTTATAGGAAGATCCCTCGTGGATTCAAGACCTCCTCTTGGAGATGAGCTACCGCCACTTGTATCGTCCTTTGTTTGATTTGGACCATGAATCTCTTTGTGTTCCTTGGATCTACCACATGTGTGATCATATTCGTGTTGGTTGAGTGTTTCTCTCGTTTTCCGCCGTGGTTTCCCTCGTGTTCTTCCATGCGTTCTTCGTGTTCCTCGTAGGGATCCACTCCAAACGTGAAAGATCGGCCCCTAGGGTTCCGCCATACATCACCTGGGGAATCCAGTGTTGTCTGTTTTTGGAAATCCCGGGGGTACCCTTGTGATTACCCTATGGAATGCCACCCAGGCTCAAAGGGATCATAAGATTATTCATGCTAGAAACTTCTCTGTGCAGCCACAAGCCATTATGGGCTCTGGCATAGTTGAGTAAGTTGTGTGAGCTCTTGAAGAGGTAGACTAGCAGATATAGGGGAAAGTAGGATGGTACTGTCTACCCAGAGTAGAGAGTTAATGCTTCAGAAAGGCTATGTCTCGATCATCCGATCATGGATGCGGTCGAGTCTTATGGGGAAAAGTGTGCAAACCTCTGCAAAGTGTATAAGCATATCATGGTTAGTCGTGTCCCCGGTTATGGACTTCTTGAGTATCTAGTACTTGAATCTATTGATGTTATCTCATCACGTTACTTTAATTAATTATGATGTTGGGTTAATGATGATACTTTTAATTGGGATTTGAGTTGGGGTTACGTTCTTAAATAATGGGCAACACGGGAGTAGTTAAATAAATTTATTCCTCTGTTGTAGGGAAAAACTAGCTTTATGCAAATCTATGAAACTTACAACCTCCACCAGCCAAATATTGCATGTAGATATAGTTCTTGCATTATAACTGCTTTACAGTGTAACTATGCCAGCATATTCCATGTGCTGACCCATTTTGGGCTGCAACGTCTTATGTTGCAGACTACTCAGATGATGAATAAGGTGCGATAGGTCGTTGTTTTGCACTCATCTATGCCATTGGAGTTGATGGACTCATTTACCTTTGAAGCTTCCGCAGTTATCTAGTTTAGATGGCCTTCAGCCATTATATTTTTGTAATCATACTCTTTATGAGGACTCGATGTAATAAGTGTGTAATTGAAACTCTGTTATAATTCCTCGAGTACTATGTGTGTCAGCATTACCAATCCAGGGATGACACTGATGCACAGAGACTTGACCGTTTGAGGTCTGGTTGCTGCATAGATACTGGGGTAACTTCTCTACCGTCTTGTTCCTTCGCTCCGTTGAACTTCTTTCACAAATCGACTGACCCACATATTAAGTAAAGCAGGAACGCGAAGTTACGAGTAGTAGTACCAACTACAAGAAGAACAGTAGTAAGGCATACTAGTACTATTGTATGTACTGAAGAGTTCAAATAACGAGAAATAACATAAACATAGTTCTGCTAGGGGCTTAGCACAACACACCCATGAAATAAAACTAAGCAACTAGTCCGCTTGACACTTCAGTAGAACCAGCATGAGAAACGGCACTGCCACCTTACTCTGAGTCCGAGTCCACGTCCTCGACTTCGTCCTCGTCCCTCTTCCTCTTCCTCTTCGCCGACACTTCTTTGCTTGAACCGGACAGTGGGATCTGCTTCTTCATCCAACCCTTGTAGATATTCAAACAAAGGTAGGCATATGTTGTTGCGTACATGATGTGATCTTCATCTATTGTCTTCGACTCCCAAATCCGGGTGAGGTTTCTTCAGTTGAGCGTACGAAGGATCAATCATGGCTGCTGCTGGGTCAGCATTGAAGGCTGAGAGGAGGACACCAGGCTTGCCTTCTGGAGATCGAAGGGCTGACCTACAACGAGGCCTATCTAACCCAGGACTCTCTTGCCATTACTAAAGTCTACAGTAACGAATTTCACTTTTTTGTCCTTGAGGAAGAACTCAAATTCCTGACACCAAACGTCGGCATGGCATATGTGGTAGAACAAGCACACGTTATGTACGCAAACCTAGATCATGGCAGGTTTCTTCTTCTCTGCCTCCTTTAGAAGCTTCTCGCTTTCTTGGACTGTGGTGTACTCTACATCTAGCCTAGCGACCCACTCAGCCTTTGAACTTCTGAACATGCATAGGAAGCAAGCAAGGCATGCTTCCATCGTTGCGGATCTACAGGTGTAGATGACGATGAACTTATCATCGGTAATGGTTCTAACCTGGTACTCAGCGGCGATCATGGAGATTTGGGAGGCCATGGATTTTGGAGGCGGGTTAGGAGAACATGAACTGGTGTAATGTGAAAGGAAAGGACGAATGGGAGCGAACTATTGTAAGGTAGAAGACTGGGATGAGTAGGGCGTGCGAACGGCGTGGGGTAGTGGCTTGCCTGGTAGATAAACGGATGGATGCCCCCAAAGAGTTCTCGAGTACTATGCAGGACCCAAGAGATGTCATGTCTACTAGACCCATATGTAGGCCTGACGGTATAGCTTCTGCGTGTTCGCACGCCATGCTAGCGCGTGGATGTAACTTCACTTAAGTCTGTCAATCGTCACGCCTCTCACGACATTCGCCTCCCTCGTGCGGTCGCATCCTTTGAGACTTCGGACGGCTATAAATGAGCAATTTTTTTTACAAATCAACAAGCATGATACTCCCTCTGGTCCTTTTTACTCCGCGTAAGATTTGTGTCAAGTCAAAGTTTGCAAAGTTTTTGACCAAATTTATACTATAAATATCAATATCAACAATATGAAATATATATTTTATGAAACTACATTTCATAATGAGTATAAAAATATTGATTTGACTTTGTGAATGTTGATACAGTTTTCCATAAGTTTGGTCAAAGTAGAGGTACATTGACTTCAGAAAAAAATTATATGCACAATGCAGACTAGTTTCTCCGTCCAGGTGCGTGCCATGTCCTATCTAGTCATCACAACATGGTTAGCTATTAGAGTACTACTACCTCCCTTCTAGTTTAAAGGGCTCGATTCAAAATTTTCACCTACTCTTACCAAGATAGAAGTGGTGGATTAGTTTTTGTAGTATACAAAAGTACTCAATTAATGCTCTCGTTCTTCACAAAAAATGATTTACCAATGCATTATCACATTGCATGCATGCATGAACACTAGTAAGTGACAAAGATTTTTACATGCATAAGTTAATATTCTCTTCAGGCTACTCATAGTGGAAAGTACTATCATATACTAGTATCTGTTAGGGAACACGGTAATTTCAAAAAAATTCCTACGATCACGCAAGATCTATCTAGGTGATGCATACAGACGAGAGGGGAGAGTGTGTCCACATACCCTCATAGACCAAAAGTGTTTAGTTAACGCGGTTGATGTAGTCGAACGTCTTCGCAATCCAACCGATCAAGTACCGAACGCACGAAACCTTCGCGATCTGCACGCGTTCAGCTCGATGACATCCCTCGAACTCTAGATCCAGCTGAGGCCGAGGGAGAGTTCCGTCAGCACGATGGCGTGGTGACAGTGATGATGAAGTTACCGGCGCAGGGCTTCGCCTAAGAACTACGACGATATTACCAAGGTGGAAAATTGTGGAGGGGGGCACCGCACATGGCTAAAGATTAACTTGTGTGTCTATGGGGTGCCCCCTCCCCCGTATATAAAGGAGGAGAGGAGGGGGCCGGCCGGCCACAAGGGGCACGCCCAAGGGGGGGACTCCTACTCCAAGTACGAGTAGGTTCCCCCCTTTCCTAGTCCAACTAGGAGAAGAAGGAAGGAGAGGGGAAAGAGAAGGAAGGAGGGGGCGCTGCCCCTCCCCCTAGTCCAATTCAGACTAGGCCCATGGGGGGCGCGTGGCCAGTCCTTGGCTGCCCCTCTCTCTCTCCCCCTAGGCCCAATAAGGCCCATTACTTCTCCAGTGGTTCCTATAACTCTTCCGGCACTCCAATATTTATCCGGTGACCCCCGGAACTCATCCGGTGTACGAATAACATCATCCAATATATCAATATTTATATCTCGACCATTTCGAGAATCCTCGTCATGTCCATGATCTTATCTGGGATTCCGAACAACCTTTGGTACATCAAATCACATAAACTCATAATACCAATCGTCATCGAACGTTAAGCGTGCAGACCCTATGGGTTCGAGAACTATGTAGACATGACCGAGACATGTCTCCAGTCAATAACCAATAGCGGAACCTGGATGCTCATATTGGTTCCAACATATTCTATGAAGACCTTTATCAGTCAAACCGCATAACAACATACATTGTTCCCTTTGTCATTGGTATGTTACTTGCCCGAGATTCGATCGTCAGTATCATAATACCTAGTTCATCAAATGACAACACATGTCAATGGTTAGGAAACATAACCATCTTTGATTAACGGGCTAGTCAAGTAGAGGCATACTAGGGACAATATGTTTTGTCTATGTATTCACACATGTACTAAGTTTCCTGTTAATGCAATTCTAGCATGAATAATAAACATTTATCATGAATTAAGGAAATAAATAATAACTTTATTATTGCCTCTAGGGCATATTTCCTTCAGTATCATGTGCATAATTCTAGTGTATGATACGGGACTACCTTTATCGTTCCATGCATGACACGAAGTAGCATAGTATTTAACATGATACAGTTTCCCTCAAAAAAAATTAACATGATATGGTATCCACCTATGTTACTCTAACTCCCCTTCTTTAATTATTTGCCACATCAGCATGTTTGCTATTCCTGTGTGCATGATACCAGCACTATGGCTAGCCTTACCTCCAAATATGAACATGTGTGGGGCGTGTATATTTTTAATGACTTGAGACTATACCTAGCCCGACATGCATGCAAGATGACTTATTATGCACCGTTCACCATACCTGCAGGAAGCCCGTTCGTCTCCAAATATTTTCCTCTCTATGTGTGAAAACAATCTGCCTGCTTGACTCTCCTTCTCCCTCCGGCAGTCCCACCACTCAACCATGTGTTGAAAAATCTGCATGCATGAGACTCTCCTCCCCCCGCGCTTGTCCAATCCGTTGTGACCTGCAATATTTCCACCCATTCCCTCCCCCGTAATTTACTCCAACAAATATGCCCACGTAGTTGTTACGTTAATAACACAACATATCTTACGTAGGTGTGCCATTGCTCGCTGTAAACACTGCGCCTCCCATGGAATTTGGAAGAACGCTCATGTTCATCGCTATCTCCTCCCCCTCCCTCTCACATCGACCACCATGGCTTCGCCCCTTCCAAGCCCTAGGTGCCCCTCGCTGCACTGCATGGAGGGTCACGTGTTGTCGTTCCATTCCTCGCTGCCACTAGTCGAGGAGGACGTGTCGGCGTTCCGCTACTCGCCGTGACACGTTGAGGTGTCGTCGGTGTTCCCAGTCTCGCCTGCACGTGCGCTGGAGGACGTGTCAGCTCCCCGCTAGGAGGAGAACATTGCGCCGCCTGCCGAGCCCCCAGCCTTGAGAAGCTTTGGAAAGAAATGGAGGTCGTCTTGTGGGAGGCTTTGCCTCCGGCAGAGCGCGCCAAAATAGAGGTGGAGAAGAAGGACGAGGAAGAAAAGCGTGCCATGAGGCATGCTGCCTGGTAGGCCTATGTCGCGTCCGAGAGAGACATGCAATTGGCTCTTTGGCAGAAGGCTCATGCGAGGGACATGAGCATGGCGGCGGATGCCTGTGCCAAAGCCCTGAGTGTAGTCGGGCCCAAGCGCCTCATCTATGCTTGGTGGTACATGGACTGAGTGCATGCTTCCAGCAAGGAGGAGTACTTGTTGGCGCCAGATCACCACACCGGTGAGATCACGCTCACCCGCCGGCAAGTCACCAATCAGCACCTCGTGAGTTGCGAGGCTGAGGAAGAGGCGTTAGTGTCGGCGTGCTGGGAAATGGCCGCACACCAGGGCACTCGTGGCACGCCGCAAGCGCTCCTGCGAGTGCCGTGGCTTTGATTAGGAATAATTTAGTTTTGTAAGGTGATCTCATTAGTTTTGGGATGCAATGATAAATCCTGAACATTCGGGAATTATTAGCGTCCTCAATTAAGTATGTAAAAGGAAAAGTTTGGAAACCTTGGGTATCCGTACGCATTTTGTAAGTACGTGCATATAGCACAAACTTAACTATATATCGCACTACACGTCTCTCTCTATATATGCTTGTAGACTATGCTACTACTATTACTTATGTACGTGCAAATGCACGTTTTAACATTAAGATGTGGTTTTTGTAAAACTAGAAAAACAGCACTAGTCAGGCTTGTGAAATGATTCAATGCAAATGAAATGCAAAAATGCTCGTTTGATTGTTTACTTTTAGCTTCCTTCTCTGTGGTTATTTCTCTATCGTACTTTGCACGGAGTATCTCACTGGTCAGGAAGGCATGCAAATTCCCGAACCGCTTCACACACCCTGTATCGAATTTTTTGCCTAACAAGTTGTGTCGTGCAATTGGAATTCCAACTTCAGTAGAGTAGTACTACTTGGAGTACCAGGGGCCAGTTCTTTCAGGATTCTAGATTAGTAATCCCATAACTACTACCTCCGTCCTGGTTTATTGGTCCCCATTGTAATCTGTGTCAAATTTTGACCATAAACTAGCAAGATGCACGTGCGTTGCACGGAACATCAAGATGCATTTGTATGAGTAGTTTATCTTGTGAGAGAAAAGGGTGAATGAGGGAAGGCCTAATTTGCAAATGTGGAGAGGGGTGTGGGTACCTTTTTGCAAAATTGCTATAGTTTCCTTCCTATCTGTCAAATATAAACCGGACGGCCTATATTGCAGGATGGCAGGCACACCATCATCACCAATTGCTATAGTTTTTATATCAGTTAAATCTTTGGTCAAAATCTAGCACAAATTACAATTGTGACTGAGGGAGTCATGGATTAGGGGGTGTCTGGATGGCCGGACTAAGACCTTTGGCCGGACTCCCGGACTATGAAGATACAAGATTGAAGACTCCGTCCCGTGTCCGGATGGGACTTTCCTTGGCGTGGAAGGCAAGCTTGGCGATACGATATGAAGATCTCCTCCCATTGTAACCGACTCTGTGTAACCCTAGCCCTCTCCGGTGTCTATATAAACCGGAGTGTTTTAGTCCATAGGACGAACAACAATTATACCATAGGCTAGCTTCTAGGGTTTAGCCACTCCGATCTCGTGGTACATCTACTCTTGTACTACCCATATCATCAATATTCATCAAGCAGGAGTAGGGTTTTACCTCCATCGAGAGGGCCCGAACCTGGGTAAAAACATCGTGTCCCTTGTCTCCTGTTACCATCCGCCTAGACGCATAGTTCGGGACCCCCTACCCGAGATCCGCTGGTTTTGACACCGACATTGGTGCTTTCATTGAGAGTTCCGCTGTGTCGTCACCATCAGGAAGGATGCCGCATCCTGTCTTTAAAGACGGCGTCGTTGCTAAAGGAGCTTTGGCTGTTGGCCAAACTCTCTGGCTAGGCAGGTTTTTGATGACCGCCTGTCCGGCCGCCGCACCGACGATGACCTCTCGGGCCATCGAAAGCAATCTTCACATCAGCTCGGAGCTTGCTGAGCAGTTAGATCCGATGGAGCTCCTCTCCCTGAATGAGCTCTTGGATCGCATCGCGGCCCTGGGAGTCGCTACTGATTACGACCAGATTGGGCTTAAACCCGACCAGAGAGAGATTGGCTCTCCCCAGATCACCCATCACATCGAAGTGGTGGAAGAACAATGCTGCGAATCTTCGCCCGCCCTAAGGACCAGATGTGTCCGGATTCCCGACCCCTCCAAGCCGGATACCCGCGGAGGGGAGGATGTCGCCCGAACCCTGAACCTAAAGTCAGGCAGCAGGCCCGATTCATTGAATAATATCCAAGATAGCAAGCTTCCGAATTCGGAAACCGCTTGGCCCCTGAATCTTACAACGGGCAGGGTTCCGCATTTAATTCCACCCGCCCACCCAACTATATGGGATTTATCCCTAATATGGCAAGAGCCCGGAGAAATAGTACACCACTACTGGGCCAGATTCCTCATGGTTATGAACAGGATAAAGGACTGCCACGAAAAAGAAGCAATTTCGCTCTTCTGTAACAACTGCACGGATATCGGAATCCTCAACGCCATAAGTCGCCGCGAAATTACACGATTCGCCGACTTGACAGCCATAGTACGAAAGTACTGTGCGACTGAAAGCGTTCGGAAAACCGAAGATAAATACTGGGACAATCCGGCCCCGAATATAACACGAGTCCGAAACAAAAGGGCGCATTATCGCCAGGCATCTGAGCCAAACATCAAAAAACAAAAACCCTCTATAGGGTACGGGGCCGTACTGGAAGGATGGCTCAATGGACCCTGTAAAATTCATAATTCAAGGGAAGCCACACCAACGCACAACCTTAGAGCATGTTGGATACTATGGCAGGTGGCCCGAAGTGGCGAGGAGCTTTTAACCCCAGCACCCGAAGAATACCTCCCCAGTACGGTGTCGACAGTCTTTGAGACCTTCACATCAAACAATGCAAGGAAACGACATAACCTACAAGCCAAGGCGAGCTATTAAGTCGCAGGTTTTGGCCGACTTCATCGCCGAATGGACTGAAGCCGAACTCCCTAAAGAGTACGGCGCATACTCCAATTGGATCATGCACTTCGACGGCTCCAAAATGTTGGCTGGCCTGGGGGCTAGCGTCGTTCTGACGTCCCCAACCGGAGACACAGTCCAATACGTACTTCAGATAATGTACACGGATTCCAATAATGCGGCCAAATATGAGGCCCTTTTACATGGCCTCCGGATGGCAGTCCCCATGGGCATTCAGCGCCTAGAGGTCCGCGCGGATTCAAACCTTGCAATATCCCAAATAAATGGAGACTTCGACGCCAAGGATCCGAAAATGGCAGCTTACCGCAACGCCATCTTAAAGATGTCAGCTCGGTTTGAGGGGCTTGAATTTCATCACATAGCCCGAGAAAATTACCAAGCAGCAGATGTGTTGGCACGCATTGGCGCCAAGCGCGAGGCCGTCCCTCCCAACATCTTCCTAGAAAGGCTGTTCAAGCCATCCGTATCATGGGAAGGAGAATCCGGAAACAATAGCCCGGACACAACTACACCGCTCCTCACCGAACATTCTGACACAGTTGGGGGCTCCCCCAACGAAACAACACCGCCAGCCCACGCAATAATGGCAGTCATTGCCCCTTGGACAGAACCATTCCTAGCCTACCTGACTAGGCAGGAACTTCCCGAGGACCAAAACGAGGCCCGCTACATAGTGCAGCGATCTAGAGCCTACAAAGTCCACGAGGGAGAGCTTTACAAGAAAAGCACAACCGGATTCCTTCAAAGGTGTATCTCCGAAGAGGAAGGGCGAGACCTTTTGGCTGAAATTCATGCCGGACTCGGCGGGCACCACGCCGCAGCCCGGGCCCTTGTAAGCAAGGCCTTCCATACCGGATTTTATTGGCCAACGGCCCGGGCAGACGCTCAGGGCTTAGTGCAATGATGTATTGGTTGCCAGTTATTCGCCAACCAAAGCCACATGCCGCCTACCGCCCTACAAACTATACCCATTACCTGGCCTTTCGCGGTCTGGGGGCTTGACATGGTCGGACCCCTTAAAGGAGGAACCCACAAGCAAAAATATCTACTGGTCATGGTGGACAAATTCACCAAATGGCTAGAAGCCAAGCCTGTAAAGATGGCCGAATCCGGACCAGTGATAGACCTCATATCCGGGTTCGTACACTGTTACGGCGTCCCCAACAGCATCATAACCGACAACGGCACAAACATCACGGCCGATGAAGTCAAACTTTGGTGCAAAAACATGGGCATCAAGCTCGACTATGCTTCAGTCTATCACCCTCAAACTAACGGTCAAGTCGAACGGGCCAACGGTCTCATTATGAGCGGCATCAGACCCATACTAGTGCGATCCCTCAAGGAATCTAACACGCACTGGGTAGAAGAGATTGACTCCGTACTCTGGGGGCTGCGGACCACGCTGAATCGCACTACCGGATTCACACCATTTTTTTATGGTATATGGCGCAGAGGCAGTACTGCCATGCGACATAATCCATGACTCACCTCGAGTGCGCATGTACGAAAAAAGAGAAGCCGAGCTCTATCGGCAGGACAGCTTGGACGCATTGGAAGAGGAGCGCGACGTGGCAAAAGCTTGTTCCGCATTCTATCAACAGCAGGCTCGAAGATACCAAAGCAGAGAAGTACGGGCCAAAACCTATAACATTGACGAACTAGTTCTACGCCTGCCGGACAAGAAAAAGGACAAATTAAAGCCCAAATGGGAGGGCCCCTTCATCATCGACCAAGTACTGACCGGCGGAGCGTACCGTCTATGAAACGCATCAGATAACCGACTCGAGCCGAACCCATGGAACGCAGCACGCCTACGAAGGTTCTACGCCTAGCGCCGGACTCCGTGTTCGCTTCCTTCCTCCGTCCCTTTGTTTTATTTTTATTTTTATTTTTTATTGGCAGTCTGGGATTTTGTTCCTTCTCCCTACCCTTTTTTCTCACAAGTCCTTAGTGGCTTGCATGTGCATTATTCGCACATACCTGACGCGCTACCTGCGCTCATAATACCTGGGGGCTTCTTTACCAAGAAGTTTATATAAAACGGGCCTCATGCCCAAAAACATGTGTGATGCTTCCGCATGAACCTTTTATACACCATTATATGCATCGATATGACTTAAGTTTTTGCCAAGCTGGGTTGCCTGGCTCCTGTGCTTACCCCTATGTTCCCGTTCGTTCGGCTAGGTGGTAAAGGGAGCACCTCTGCGATTGTTACTGCCGGGTCAGCCGGACGTGTACCTCAGACTAGGTGAAGCCGAAAGCTAGCATTCTTAAGGGAATATTCGGTCGGTGAACTAAAAGATGATCTTTCGTATTTATTCATTTGCCCCCAGATGCTTTTCTACTCTTTCTGCCAGTTCGGATATGCACTTTAGGGCATGCCTCCCAGGGAAAGGAACCCCTAACGGAACTATTCTCCCTGGAAGATGTTTCTTACTAACCATGTAATATAACATAACTAGTTGGGCACTTGTCTACTAAAGCACTTATGACCCCTACGCCTTGTCTCCATGCATGCCCCGGTTCTTACATAATCGAGAGGGTATTCGGACACACTCTGGACTATAGGATCCAGAGGTCGAAGCGAAAAGGTCCGCAATGACAAACGATCTACAATCCAGCTAGAAGGCATTTTTTATGTCATTTTTACAGAGTCAATCCGAATCGGCATATTCTTCTTCAGTACCATCCAACAGGCGGTCTAATTTATAGTCCCGTTTGGAATACTTTGCAGCCAGCTCCACCTGGCCATATGCTAAGCTGACCGGGAACTCCTTTCCATCCGGACCTATAGGGCCGACCTCGGCCATGTGGTTTGGGTTCAGCCTTCGTGTACCGAGTCTTCACCATGGCCCAGGCCTCCCTGGCACCTTGACGGCAAGCTGATATCTTCCACAACCGGAAGCGCTGCCGCACTCCCTCCAGCTTCTTGGTAAGCTCCTCAAGGCCTTCGGGCATGGAGAGGGATGGCCATGTAGCCTGGATGACGCTTTGCATTGCCTGCCGAACTCGTTCGTGTAGTTGCAACAGCTCGGGAAGAAGGTCTCCCGATGAAATGGGCATTTCCTCCGCAGGATGACCCGTCAGCAGACCTACAGACATAGCTCTGTCAATCGACTTCCTCGCCAAATTCTTTTTTCGAAGATTCGTTCAAGCACTTACTAAAAATGTCGCGTCGAAGTCGCCGATTCTCCTTCACGGTAGAAGACAGCTGAATACGAACATCTTTCAGTTCCTCGCCCAGCTGGGTATTGGCGTATTGAAGCTTGTTCTTCTCTTGCCTCACCCTCGTCAGCATGCTCTCGCCAGCCTTTAGTTGGCGTAGGAGTTGCTGCTTGTCCAGATTTACTCCAGCCTCATCTGCATTATTATCGTCAGGGTTGCACGCCTGCCGCATTTCAAAACGGAAGTACCTTTCAAAGCATATATTACCTGTGGGCGTCCCCTTGACGTTTTCTGAAGTGGCCAATGCGGCCTCGAGCTGGGCCTTGCACTCTTCGAGCTCCTGGGACAATTGCGTATTCTTCTTTGTAAGACACTGCATAGGACATGATCCTTCAAACAGTTATCTTCACTGTTTCAAGTCTCGGGGGCTACTGACATATATAACCTTCAATTCTACCTACCTGTATGTCGTTCACGTACTGCTCTGTGGCTCTGGCTAGACCATTTTGAGCAGCACGGAGATACGCATCTCCTGTATTAAAGGCATCTAATGCCTCTGGGGGAAAACACGCGTCATGAAGAACAATCCGGCGACGCCTGTGGTTCAGGGCGCTCTCCACCTCTGAATTGGTGGCGGATAGCCCGTTGGCGCCCTCTGTCGGAGGAGCGCCCGAGGCGCGTCCCATGTCTGCCTCCGCTTCCGGACCCGTCCTCGAACCTTGGCCGGCGGACATAGTCCGGCGGGCTCTCTTCTTTCTAAGAAAATCATGAGCATTAGCAAGACTCAAGGGCATAAACCCTAGGCATTAAATTCGCACGCCATACCGTTGCGCCGGAATCTCGATCTGGTCCGCACTTCTTTTTGGCCCACCTGGCTTCAACGGCCCTTGTTGGCTTCCCACCATGGGCTCGGCCTTCCGCCTCAAGGATTTACCCTGCGAAACGCTGTTAGTACACGACATGCAAGATAAAGCATGAGAATACTGGGACTTCGGTCTTAGTTACCTTGGAGGCTAGAAGTAGTCCAGGATAGTCGGCCGTGATGGCCACTAAGGAATTATCCTTGCTCAATTGATGAAATACTCCGTCAATCAACTCCACGCATAAGTCCGGATCTTCTTGGGAGTCCAGATCGAGGGGCCATTCCGGGTCCTCGGGTTGTGGAGCAGGGCTGTTTATTTCCTTCACAGCCTGACGCAGCTCCTGCGTTTCAACATTACTAGTCTAAGTACTTAACTACGGGAATTTCAAAAACGGATAGGCAAGTGAAAGTGTCTGCTCACCCAACTAGGAGGATTGTACATGGAGAATCCGCATTCCGGGTTGACATGGAGGAATTCTTCCTCTTCCCACTTGTACAAAGCGGATAAGATTCTCATTAAGGTGGCGGCCGAATCTGGCCCCTTGCGACCGCATCGGGTAGCGTCATCCTCCCCGTTGAATTTCCACATGGGGTGGCCTCTGTATTGAAGCGGCTTCACCCCTCGCATAATGCATATAGCCATGACCTTAATCATGATCAGTCCAAAATGAGCCAACAACCTTATCCGGCTCATCAGGTACAGGACGTCCCTGTGAGCTTCCCTCTGAGGGTTTCGTGGGCGCCAACTCAGGCGCTTCTTCAACGGGGCATTATTGAACTCAGGGAGGCCGATCCATACAGGGTCCGGCAGGGGGACGTCATCTATATAAAACCACTTTGAGGGCCAGTCTTCGGACGCCCTCTTTGGGGTGCCGGATAGATATCTGGTCCCGGCGATGCGCCATAGTTCGGCTCCGCCCACCTGATAAATAGACCTCTCCTGAGAACGGGGCACAAGGCAAAACAACCTCTTCCACAGCGTGAAATGGGCCTCAACACCCTAGAACAGCTCACAGAGGGCCACGAAGCCCGCGATGTGCAAAATAGAGGCGGGCGTGAGGTTATGTAACTGGAGGCCGTAGAACTCCAGCAACCCTCGGAGAAACGGATGAATTGGAAACCCTAGTCCTCTCATCAAATAAGGGACTAAGCATACCCGCTCTCCTTGAGAGGGATTGGGAACGCTCTCTGCCTGCTCTCCGCCGCTATAAGCAGCAATCTCGGCTCGAACGGGGACCATATATGCTGGGGGGAGGAGCCCCTTGGACTGAAGCACTACTAACTCGCTATGCGGGACGGAACACCGCCCCCAATCTCCGGGCCGAGGGCTGGAGGGGCGAGAGGAGGAGCGGCACCGACTGGCCATGGTGGAATGGATCTCTGTCAGAGGCACTCTGATGAAGACTCGTGGAGGGAAGATGGTGCAAATTGGATCTCAATCCCCGTATCTTTTATGGGCGGCTCATTAACGCAACCAGGGGGTAAGTGAAAAGAAAATCCCCTGGCTTTTCGCATTCGTTTGACGCGTGGAAGATGGTCATTATGGGGCACAGAAGCCGAGGAGGATAGCACACACCAGAAGCCGGACACTATTCGACGAATACAGGTAATTTGAAGGAGAACCCGCCTTGCAATGCCGAAGACAACTTGCGCGCCGGACTCGTCATCATTGAAGCCTGGTTCAGGGGCTACTGAGGGAGTCCTGGATTAGGGGTTGTCCGAATGGCCGGACTAAGACCTTTGGCCGGACTCCCAGACTATGAAGATACAAGATTGAAGACTCCGTCCCATGTCCGGATGGGACTTTCCTTGGCGTGGAAGGCAAGCTTGGTGATACGATATGAAGATCTCCTCCCATTGTAACCGACTCTGTGTAACCCTATCCCTCTCCGGTGTCTATATAAACCGGATAGTTTTAGTCCGTAGGACGAACAACAATTATACCATAGGCTAGCTTCTAGGGTTTAGCCACTCTGATCTCGTGGTAGATCTACTCTTGTACTACCCATATCATCAATATTAATCAAGCAGGAGTAGGGTTTTACGTCCATCGAGAGGGCCCAAACCTGGGTAAAAACATCATGTCCCTTGTCTCCTGTTACCATCCGCCTAGACGCACAGTTCGGGACCCCCTACCTGAGATCCGCCGGTTTTGACACCGACAGTGACTAATAAACCAGGACAGAGGTAGTAGCTTAGAAGCCCAAATGAATGAGTGAGGCGCCTTATGTTACTCTCCACTGTGACTAGTCTTATGGGAAAACCTGGGGAAGAGACGGCTTATTTTTTATGCCGCCAAAAGAACTAGCCCTAGGAGTAGTAGCTAGGGATACTAGGAGTAGTAGCTAGGGATCGAGTGTGCGAGATGAACCGGACAAAGTAAATGCAGAGAGATGAAATGCAAAAAGGACAGTGGGATGTGATGGTTGCTTCTCCATTTATTTTACCAGGCCACTTATTACTGGGAGTGGTGGGGTTTTGTGATATGACGGCTTTACTCCCATGCCACGAGCGAGGTGAGACTCCCATGCAGCACCGCCCTCTACACTAGTACTACCTCAGTCGTGGTTTATTAGTCCCCCATGTAATTTGACTGAAGATTTAACTGACAAAATGTTAGTGCATGTCAACAAAAACTATATCATCGGATTCGTATTTTAACATAATTTTCAATGATATAATTTTTGGTGACATGCATGAGCATTTATCGTACTATATATAGTGTTAGTTAAATTTATGGTCATACTATATATAGTAAGGTGCCTGTGCGTTGCACGGAACAGTGAAATGCATTGATCGGGGAGTTGTTTATTTTGACAAAGTATGTGGGGGTCATCTCATGTGTAACAAGTATCGATAGGTTTCTTCAGATATTATTTCTTTCTCTAGAGCTCACAAGCATCCGGGTGAAATAGATAAAAAAAGTATCTTTTGCAAACAAAAGCATTCAACTGTTCAACCTGCATCCAAAACTTGTGAAGAAATAATACTTATTGTGCTTTGCAAGAAATGATCTTTAATTAGTTTTTGAGTATCGATTTTGTTTATTTTTTCTAGACCACCATGAATGTACTCGCTTTGTCTAGGTGAATAAGTCATCTTAAGTTGTGCACCGTGACCAAGGAGGGGAAAATGAGAGAACTTAATGTTTATTTTCTAATTAATAGCATTGCATGCAATGAACTAACCACTACATGTCGTGTTTGGTAGTCTCGAGTCATTGAAAACATGCATGTCCCACATCTATTATTGGTTGATATGTCAATAAACAAGGTGGGAGTTAAGGCATCGTGCCTAAATGTTTTGGGATTATTTGTTTCTCATAAGGTGACTTGGAAGGAGGCAGAGGAGATGTAAGAAATGGTTCATCATAAGTCTTTCACCATTACTGTAGTAAAAATTCTCAATTATCTCATAAATGGCAAGAGAGAACTCTAATGGAGCAAAATCATACATGGAAGATTCAAGATTAAACCATAAATGGATACACTTTTATTCAACCGCGATACTCTATGAGCAAGATCATGCATACAAGGTTCTATACTATATAAATAAGAAGTCTCCACATGCTTAGACAGTGGATTACATTGAGGGAAGACTAATGATGAACGACTGACTTGGTAATGCATATGACCAGGTGAACCTGCTTGGAGTCCCCATGCATTATCTTGGGGTGAAAATCATACTAGGTGTCCTCCATGTCCACATTGTCGGGAATAGAGCAGCTCGACACATTCCTAGTTAGTGTGATGGAGGTGGCGTGGGCACCCTCGTACTTCGAAGCGGCAGTAATAGTGAGCATGCAACCGTACACCAGCTTCGTGTCAGCGTCAACGACATTGCCCCTGATGCACACTACAGATATGGGGCGGCGGCCTGCGCGGGCCTTGCCGGTGCCCACGGCCAAGAGGAAGACACTGCCATCCTCCTCCGTGACTAGTAGGCGGCGGTGATCCTCCAGGGACTCTGGCACGGTGAACGGGTAGCACGTCTCGTACTTGATGTTCACCGCTGCGGGCCAGTAGTGATTGACGGACGGCACCGTGAGGTGATGCACGAGGCTCACCGGCAAGCCCTCAAACAACGGTGTGCACTCGTAGCAGTAGCAGGGTGCGTGTGCGCATCTAGAACTATGCTCCGCCAATGACTAATGGTCGACGTACCTCTCGCAATCGAAAATCTTGTAGACGCATGGTACCTTGCTGGCATCGACCACGCTGTCCATGAAAGGGAGTGGCTATAGGGGACGTTGCGCCCGCCAAATGGAGCGCAGGAGGGAGTGGCTGTAGGGGATGTTGCGACCGCCGAATGGAGCGCAAGAGTAGCACACGAAGCAGTAGATGGTGTCCTTACTAGTAATCCCTAGTACTTCCCTAGTCCCTAGTACTCCCTAGATAAAAAACAGAGTTGGTGATGATGGTGTGTCTGCCATCTAGCAATATAGGTCGTCTGATCTATATCTGACGGATAGAAAGGAAACTATGGCAATTTTGCAAAAAGATACCCACACCCCTCTCCACATTTGCAAAAAAGGCCTTGCCTCGTTCATCATTATCTCCCACAACCTCATTGCTGAGCAATTAAAAAAGGAAGTCTCTTGAATAATCTGGCCTGGTGGCTGCTATCAGCGCCATCCATCCCCATGGATCCGCCTAGTCCGACCACCAGTCACCACCATGCCCCACTCCTCCTCGCCTTATCTCTCATCTTTCTCGAGATATCATTTTTTTGATGAAATTCTCGAGATACCATTTTTTTGATGAAATTCTCGAGATATCATTAGTTTTCCTGCATGTGTCAATCACAATAGGTGTTTTGTAAAAAATGCATCTTGATGTTCCATGCAATGCACGAGCATCTTGCTAGTTTGCATATAATTCCAAACACCACATAGACACGTTCTATGACCATTTTACAACTATGTTAGCACTGTAACTGCGTCACCATGAGTGTCTATGTGTCTACGTGGCTATGTGGCAAGTTATAGCCCCGGGTGTTTTAACCTGTTAGTAATGATATCTGGCGATTGTTCGCCATGAGCCCAATCCTGGTGAATCCCACATAACTGTCAGATTTCCATCCGACGGTGGCTAGTTTTTAAGCCATAGTATTTGACAAAACCGCCACCCGTACACACGTAGTGTAACTGCGTCTCTGGCGTTTGCGACTGCCATGTCTCCTAGTGAACGTTTGCTTAGGATTGGAGTTAGCACCAATGGCGTTACATAGTCATTCCATGCTCGGGCATTGAAGTTTGTAACTATTTTACAATATACTAATCCCCTGGTGCTAATAGTAGAGGAGAGTAAACTAGGACATAGTAGTAGGTACTGTGATCACTCAAGCAAGTTGTCCAGCATCGATATGACCCTATGCTGCTGGGATGCGTCTCGTAAGTCAAGTGGTGTGCTGCTGCTACATTTTCATCATCACATGTCCACTTCCGACAGCACACATTCGCTTCTCCATCCTCGTCCGCACATAATCGTCCAATCTTCCATTACTGCTAGGCGCCTCCCCCATCTTCCGAAACCCAAGCACAAACAATGGCAGAACCAAGCAGCGTTCGCCGAAAGAGTGGCTGGAATTCGCTCCCCACAGAGGTAATCAAGCTCATTGTTTCGCGTGTGGATAATCTCAGTACCATGCTGCTTGCCGCGTGCTCGTCAGGGTTGTACCGTTGACTCAAATCCCTCGGGTCGGTGCTTTTTAAGCCAGCTCCTTGCTTGCTGATGCCGCCTGATCTTCAGAAATGGCGTGTCACATAGCATAACGATCATAGGGTGGCGAGCATCAACCCCCTCGACTGTGATCCAATCCCTGTCACCCTCAACTACATTAATGGTATGTACAGGGTCGGCATGAACACGTGTTGGATGGTGCTCATCGACGGTCACGGCAACTGGATGCTCGTGCAGGACTACACCCAGCGATTGATCCCCCTTCCTTCGATTAACACTGCACTACTTTGGCACCGCAGCCCGGAATACTCAGAATCTTACAGTAGCCAACATGATACCAAGTTTGATTTGCTCAAGGTTGTAATCTATCAAGTGCCCACAAGATCTGTGAATTATAAAGACTTCAGGCTAATTCCGTTCTTTAACCGCGGTCTGGCCTATCTGACAGGCCACTGCGGTAAGTGGATAAATCTGCACGTTCATCGCACGATCATACATCCTCCATGGTTCTCTGATGCCATTGAACACAAGGGCTTCATTTACATCATGGACTCCTTCTACGGCTGGATGTATTGCTGGCCTACTCCAGTCATTGCTACAAACGGCTGTTACAACAGTATGTTACACTACAAAAAAAAGACACATCCATGAAATTTTGGGCCGAATGAAATTTTTTTCTGTCATACATATGACACTTCTATGACGATAATTGTGACAAAACCCGGTATCCTCATAGATGTGGTGGGCTCCTACTTCTATGACAAAAAATCATGACAGAAAATGGGCTTTTCGTCCTGGGCGGGCCGGAGACGCAGCTGCATGACATTCTTTGGGCCGTCCATGACGGAAAAAACCATGGTAGAAGCGAGGTCGAGGAAAATTTTGGGGAGTTCCCGGTTACGGTGGGTGGTCGAGGGCCGAGTGATGCTCGTTTCTCTCGTACACGTACGCGTGTGTGTGCGAGGCGTTGGCTCTAACTGAACCTGAGCGAGGCGTTGGGCTCTAACTGAACCTGAGCGATTGCACTGCAGGCTACGCGTTACTGAACCCGAGCGATCAATCGATGGCTGTTAACTGAACCCGATCGAGGGATTCCTTCTCTACTGCTGCTAACTGAAGCCGATCGATGCTACCTCTCTGGATGAACAGTGAGTGTTGCAGGGGGTGGATGAACAGTGAGCGGTGGGAGTGGATGAACATGACCCGTGGTGTTGCCTCTGGATGAACAGGACCCCGATCGATCGAGCCGGTTGGGGCTGGATGAACAGGACCCCGTGGAGGGTTGGATGAACAGGACGATCCCATGGAGGGCTGGATGAACAGTAGATGGTGGAAGGATGGATGAATAGTAGCCCGTGGAGGGGTGGTTGAACAGGAGCCCATGGAGAGGGTGGTTGAACAGAAGCCTGTGGAGTAGCGCGCGGTGGAGGCTGGATGAACAGGAGCCCGTGGATGAACAGTCGCAGGTGCAGACTGGAGGAGGTCAACGGTGGATGAACAGTAGCCCGTGGAAGCTGGAGGAGGTCAACGGTGGAGATGAACAGTATCCCGTGGAGTCCCGTTTTGCGGTACGCCACACCCCTCCCGTTGAACAGGACCCCCGTTTCGACCGTAGCCCTCCAACACAAGTCAGTTTCGTCCGTTTTGCGGTACGCCACACCCCTCCCGATCAACAGGACCCCCGTTTTGACCGTAGGAGGTCCGTTTCCTCCGTATTGCGGTAAGCCAGACCCCTCCCGATGAACAGGATCCCGTTTTGAATGTGGCCGGTCGAACACAAGGCCGTTTCCTTCGTTCTGCTGTACGACAAGCCTCGTTTCCATCGCATGTTCCGTCCAATCCCTTCCGATGAACATGACGATGCATTCCATTCCGAGCCAGCCAGTTGGCTCCCCATGAACACGACAACGACGTTGTTTCTCCGTTTCGACCCAGGCATGTACACGAGTCCTGGCCGTACGTATGCGTGAGTAGGCATTCGAGACCCCGCCTGTAGGTATGTGCGTGGCCGTATTTTCTTTCTTGCACCCTGGCCGCTGTACGTACATGTACATGCTACGTGCGTGCCTCTACTACGACACGTGCGCGCCTCTACTACGACACGTGCGCGCCACTACATCCACCAGTATGTACATACACGTTCGCGACCAGAATGACAACGCTACATACGCTTCGACCAGGTGGGTTCCGACTGTTAGGCACTTCCTTGCATGCGAAGATGTAGCTGGTGGGTCCCAGCAGTCAGGGGGCAAATCGTTTTTTTGGACGCACTTCCTTGCATGCGAAGATGTAGCTGGTGGGTCCCAGCAGTCAGGGGGGAATCGTTTTTTTTGCCCAAACGCACTTCCTTGAGTGCGAAAATGTAGCTGGTGGGTCCCGGTAGTCAGGGGGAAATGTTTTTTCATGAAATACGGTGGCCCGTCTGGTTGGTCCCTGCTGTCAGGTGGAGGAATAATTATTTTGCGCATAATAAGGAGGCACTTCCTTGCCGCAGCCGTGGACCCAACTGTCATCCTCTCCATGTACAGTCCACTTCAGATGCATGTCAGTTGTTGACCACGTTGACCAGGCCGCGCCGAGAGCACCAGGGCAGTGGACGACGGCGAGGCTTAGGAAGGGAACGAGACGGAGGCAGGGAAGACTTGGCAGTTGTTTCCCACGCAGAGGGGAGTATGACTGTATGAGGGTCTACTAGTTCGTCTGCCGTCGCTGGAGAATAACAACAGGTGTGGGCGAGTAGAGGGATGGCTAGGCCAGCGATGGGAGTACGGTGGGGCGGTGAGGCCTGCGCAGCAGCACAGCCGGCCGTGGGGAGGATGGAGCAGGCAGTCCCGTCGTCGCTTGTTTGAGCGCCTGGAGCAGGAAGAGCAGAGATTGAAGAAGCACGACGGCCGTTGGATGGAAATCCAACAGTCACTGCTTGTGCGTCAACCTTTTTTTAGGAAAGCCTCAAATCTGTGGAAAACAGCATACGTCCCATCTGCCATTATTTCTAATAATTTACAGCCCATTTGCTAATTCTTAAGGTTTTTTGGAGCACATATTCTTTTTGTTAGCATTACAACCCATATTGTGGCCACGGTTAAAAAATTATATGAATTTTTGCATATTTCGGTGCGGTCCGAACTGTTTTTAATCCTGAAATTTCGAGTCACATTCAAACTGATTTTAAAAATAAATATATATCAATATAAAATCCAACAAATTTTCCATGCATTAAAATCAATGCAATTTAAAATCTCAAAATGAAAAAAAGTAATTTAAAACTAATTTCCGGTTTGATGTGTTTTAAAAATGTACATCCCATTTCTCATTACTGATAGGCCATTTTCTCTGCCAGCTGAATGAAGCTCTCCTCGTCTTGAAAGATTTGCAGCCCAACAAGCCTGACAAAGTGACTTACTTGGAAAATCACAAAAAAGATGGGTTGTGGCCATGGACCCAGCTGTGGGGCTCTCCACGTATAGTACTCTTCCAGTGGAAGTCGGTCATTGACCACATTGACCACGCCGCACCGAGAGCACCAAGGCGGTGGACGACGGCGAGGCCTAGGAAGGGGAAGACGCGGAGCCGGGGAAGATGTGGCAGTGGATGCCCAAGCAGAGAGGAGTACGAGGGTTCACTGGTTCGGCTGCGGTGTGAGGCTGCCGTCGCCGCAGAATAACAGGGGTGTGTGGGTGAGTAGATGGATGCCCTGGGACAGCGGTGGGAGTAGTAGGGGGCGGTGAGGCCTCCGCAGCATCACAGCCGGCCACGAAGGCAGGAAAACGCGGCACGACTGACACTGCTTTGGGCGGCTGGAGCAAGAAGACCAGAGGTTGAAGAAGCACTACGGCCGTTGGATGGACATCGTACGGTCACTGCAGCTAGAATCGTTTATATTGACTAAGTTGACAAAGCCCTTGGTATGCGTAGTAGGCCCACAGGTCAGCCTCAGAAACGGTGCGCCCCAGATGTCAGGGGGAGGAATCATTTTTTGGGCGGCCGAAGCTAGTATATCCGAGATTGAAGAAGAAGCACGACATCCGTTGGATAGACATCCAACGGCCACTGCTGCTAGAACCGTGTGTTGACTATAATAAGTTGACAAAGTCTTGCATACGCATCAACCTTTTTTTAGGGGACGCGCCAACTTAGTAGGCCCACAAGTGTGTGGCAGAGAACTTATAGCCCATTTGCGATTTGTAAGAATGTACAACCCATCTTTGAATTCTAATGGAATTTACTACAGCCCATTTACAGTTTGTTAAAAGTACAGCCCATTTTCTCGCTAGGACAATGATTAATAATTTCAACCAACCGTTCAAGACAGAATTCAATAAAATTTTCCCAATTTTGATGGGATCCGAAATATTTTTATCCTGAAATTTCTAGTAAGATTAAATATAATTTGTATTACGTAAAAATCTAACGAAACATTGCGCGCGCAACAATTAAAAATTAAGATTTTCAAAATCCATAAATAATATTTTATAAACTAATATCATGTTTGGTGCATTTTTTATAGTTACTGCCCAGTTTTTATAATTATGTCCCATTTATTATTTTTTAAAGCCCATTTTCCTGTTAAGCCTAATGCATAAAATTTGCAGCCCAGCGGGGCGGAGAATAACAAGTTGACCTTGCCTGGGTATTCCTCAAAAAAACGTATAGCTGGGCTAGCCATTTCCATCTTGAAAATATTAATATCTGGGCTGGATATCTGGCCTGGGCTAGACGGGCCACAGCTCGCCCAGTTAATACCCTGCTCTCCTCTAAACAACAATGGAAACATCGCCAAGAAAAACTTTGCAGTGCTCACGCCTCAAAAACACAAATACTGCTCGAGCTGCTTGGTCCCAGCTGTCGGCCGCACCTTGTGCAATTCTCTCGTTTATATTGACTACATAGGTTGACAATGGTGTGGGACCGTGATGTCAGGAAACCAGGAGGAAGCAAAAAAATATAGTTGTACATAATAAGGAGGCACTTGCGTACGTACGGCAATGGCCCTACTGGGCCCCTACTGTCATCCAATCAAAATAAAGTCATCCCCTGAATCCTCATGTTCGTTGACCATGTTAACAATGCTAGGCGCCACGGCGAGGGCAATAACTCGAAGGACGACGGAGAGGGCCTCGCGGGCCCTTACGGATGGTCTGATACAGCGCCCGCTGCTCATTCAGGAAGCCAGGATCATCGAACACCTATGAGCACCTTCGAGAGACTGACACGGCATGAAACGGTAAGACCGCGCTTAGGAGCTCTGGTTTATTTCACACATGTATTAGGATACAAGTGTGATTTACTGTCATCGGAAACAATGCGTAAAATACATGTGTAATGAAACCGAGGGCCTGAGGTCTGTAAGTAAAACCGGCGGGTTACACATGTAATTTGAGAGGCCAATGTATATTTTACTACTAGTCGAAATCGGCCAACCAAGCGCTTCGCCCGAGACCATATGCTTTTATTTACAAGCATCAGTTTTACAAGCAGTTTTGGTTAGAAAACGATGATCCAATCACGGCCTAAGATGATGAGTTGGTCGGAAGATCATATGGTTTCACGTCTAACCTACCCGACTTATCGTATAGGCTATGAATGAAAGATAAGATGATGAACTTCTTAAGCACGGATACAACAGAAGAGGATGATCTTCTTAACAAGCAATTCACTAGCATTAGATCGACATGCAAAACAATACGAAGCATTATTCTCAGGAGCACGGTGAATAGCTCGTGATGTCGCATGCTACAACATTTCAAGCTCAACTTTGCAATCAAACACAAGGCCTGGCATTACATAGACAATTCAGAACAAACTCTTAACACAGGAATATCTCAGCAGAGTAACTATTTACTTCTAAAACTGAACACAGGAATACGAAAAAATGATCGACGCTGCTCACAGCAAAGGGCGTCCCACTCAAAAATATCAATGACCAAATTTTGACAAGGTTTTCCAACTCCAATATATATTGCACAAGGCCTCGCATTACATAGACAATATTCAGAACAAACTCTTAACAAAGGAATATCTCAGCAGAGTAACTGTTTACTTCTAAACTGAACACAGGAATAGGAAAAAACGATCGACGCTGCTCACAGCAAAGGGCGTCCCACTCAAAAATATCAAATGCATGTCTTCTTGCTAACATCAACAATTAAACTTTGACAAGCTTTTCCCATTCAAAAATTTGTAATGCCTATGATCGTGGAGTCCTGTCATGGCTTCTTATACTTGTTTGGGCACTTTTTGAGTTGCCGATGCTCTCTGCAGACTAGTCATGTCACCAGCGTCTACTAATACTCTGTAAAGCTTCTCGGTCATTCCTTCTGTAATGTAGCGCAAACAGTGACTGCTTCTTTCTGCAAAGTGAAACGACCAACTGGACCCAGTAATGCAGCAGTTTTCCTTGGACACATTGGCTCCTTTTGTGCAGTTCAACTAAAATCAAAGTCGGAATAAAACCGAGCTTTAATTTTGATATCCCTGTAAGCAACAATAGGTATAAGGGAAACAATTACTGAGAAATAATGGTTGATGACTTGTACTCCCAGAAGAAAAGCATCTACTGATCTACCTTATCTTAATGGGAAACAAAGCAGGAGAGTAGCAATTCTCCATCAGTGTGATTCATTCATATTGACTGAGACATTATCTTAACAATGCCTTGTTTCAACATTTATAAAGAACGACAAAGCAAAAAAGTACCATTCCTAAAACAATGCGACTGATTCATTTTAACAGAAACATTATCTTAACAATACCTTGGTTAAACATGTAGAAAGAACTACAAAGCAGGATAGTACCATTCCTAAAACAATGCGACTCATTCATTTTAACAGAGGCAAAAAAGAAATCAATTACTGGCCAATAAAGGAGGATGAAAGATGCGGCCACAAAAATGGTAATCCCGCCAATCCCTAACAAGTATTGCAGTTAATTAATTCCGAGAGTGGCATTGCTTAATTTTACCAGCGACATTAGATTAACAAAAAGCACCAGGGGACAGTGGACACAACAACACCCCATCTGCGTTGGTCCCATATTTGTTCTCTTTTAACCTTTTTTCTATGGGAGGGAAGCAAATCTAGTACTGCACAAACTACCCGACCCCCAGTTTCTTTCTATTACAGATGTGTGTACTCAGTTACCCCCTTTTTCTCTTTTCGACCAACAAAGCAGCTGGATAGCCAGTCTGTACTACTTTCTGTCCTTCCTTTCCTCATTGAACCACGTACTAGATTCATGCTCCACCCCACCACACCCTTCTTTCCTCTTTGAACCAAGACCTAGATTCGACTACAGATCAAAAAAGATCCACATGCAGCTAGAGAAACGACGGTTTCAAAGAAACTTATATCTTAGGGTCGTCGGGATGTGGCAAGGCATGCAGCAGGAGGTCGGATCTACCCACACTAGTACGGCAGCGAGGAAGAAGAGGTCGGTGGCCCTACTGCACACGCGCTGAGTGAAAGATAACAACGCAACCGGCAGTGGATTGCCTCCATTGCCGAAGGCGATAGAGTGAACGCCGCACCTCCTCCCCTTCCCGGTGCAACGGGACCCGGATGCCTCCTTCACCAGCTGTGAGGGGGGAGAGAGAGACAAGAGGCCAACACAGTCTTTTTTAGATCTAGTGAAGAGAGGGTGAGAGACTGTGAATATAGCAAACCCTAGCAAAGGAACGCCGAGCCTCCAGCGTGTATATATATGTAGTGTGGCGACAGTGTGGAGAGTGCAAACCCTAGCGAACAAGCACTGAGGCTCCAACTTATGTATATACTGTAGTACGACTGAGCTTCGGTGCCTTAACTGCACCTGCTTTTGGCTGTATGACAGGTGGGCCAGCCACATTTTGGGCCCACCTGTCATAAACCCAAAGGCAGGTTAAAGTAAATGAAGCTGCATCCATATAGTACTCGTGTATACGACCAATATATAGTGGAGTGGTTTTCTTATTCTCCCCATAACATTCATATTAAATTGTGTAAGTACGAAACGAAACTCTTTATTTAACATACCAGTGAAGAAAACTACTAAGTACTCCCTCTGTCCCATAATGTAAGACGTTTTTTCATATTACGTTGGTGTCAAAAAACATCTTATATTATGGGACGGAGGGAGTACTTCCGATGAACTAACGATCCACACGTCCTGGTCGCACTTCCTGTCCTTCACGTGCGGTACACTACCCTGCCTTAAGTGAACAACCACACATGCGCCAATTTATCGGAAACGTGTGAGAGTGTGTACAAATAAAGAATTTTAATTTCAATTATCGGAAAGGTTTGAGAGTATGTACAGTTTGCCCTCTCTAATAATTACGTTTGTTGTGTTCGGCCTAAACTTGGTCAAACTTTACAAAGTTTGACTTCAATCAAATCTAATATGCGGCGCAAATAAAAATGGAGGGCTACTACGTCCATCCGGGTTTTTAGTCCACACCATTTTTCCAATCAAAGTTATAGCTGGACAAATAAAATTACAGGGGAGCTGGAGACAAAGTTGTGAGAAGGCTTAGAAATCAATACAAAACTTATGCTCTTAGTACCAACGTCGATCCTTCTTCGAGGAAACATTTGGTTCATAGCCAATTGTGTGATAAAATTGCACCAACATTGAAAGACGACTACGTCTCCAACGCAACCAAGGTGAACTGACGAAGGATATCATCTTTGTGGGTAACAAGCAAAGAGCACTGATGGAAGACAGATTGTTTTTCATTGAAAATCGATCAGCTTCACCAGCCGACGCAACCATGAGGCGCAACCATGAGCATCGATAGGTCATCATGGTGATGCATCATCCATTTGGCATCAAGTTTGGGTGAGGCACCTATGAAGTTCGACAAATCCTCACTGTGGTCTGTTTCTTCTCAGTAATCAAGCTCGAGGAAGGAAGAACCACGTGGCAGAGGACAGTGAGGCGGAACAACAATGGCCATCCAATTTTGTGCAGTTCCACTAAAATTGAGGAAGACATGCCCGGGTATGGAGATACGCATCGCTGTTTCCAAAAATATAAAAAAGGGATATAGTGTTGTTACTTTGTTTTACAAGTTTAACAACGACATCTCAATTGTCAATAAGAATTAATGAAAGTACACCAACAAACAGAAGCATCATGATTATCTTGATGGGAACTAAACCAGGATACCCAAGAAAAAAAGCATTTCTTCATTTAACCAGTGATAGTATTAGATTAGCAGCAGCAATAGGAGCATATGGACAATGACCGCACAACCACCTTTCAGCTTTTGTCAAAACAACATGTATACCTCCACCGAGGCATAAATCAGGACAACTTTTCAAGAGGCATTTCCTCTATAATAGTAGGTGATGTTGGACCAGCCGACGAACCCTAGCTACTATACATGGGGAGCGGGGGAGTAGTCGCACAGAAGAAAACTCGCATGTAGCAACCTGGGGAGCTGGACGAGTACAAGAAGTTATACCTCAGGTGGGCGAGATGTCGCTTTAGGCGGGCGGGCGGGATCTGCCCACACGACGGCACCGAACAAGGGCGCGGAGGACCTTCGTCCGTGCCAGCGTCGGCTCTGGGAGGATGGTGCGCATCGGCTTCCTCCATCGCCGATGGTGACAACGTCAATGCTGCACCTCCTCACCTCCTACAGCGGACAGGATTCGGCCGGATCTATGACCACCGATGAGGAGAGAGATAGAGTGGACACTGTCATCTTGTTTTGATATGGAGAGGGTGAGAGAGCGAGACGTGAGAAACACTATCAAACAAGAGGCTTTAATGGAGTAAAAAATCTCTCCATAGCAGTGGTTTTAAATAGAATACGCGCGTTTCTGGAAAAAAGAAATGAAAACTAGCAGACAATTTTTTAATGTACCAAGAAAGAAAACTCGATCAAAAACACGCCCCGCTTCCAGGTCGCGAGAGTCGTCATGCACACACACATAGACATAGACATGAATATCCGTTTTTACGTAAAATTCCATTTCCATCTCCATCTCCAATCATACTTGTCCAACTGGCACATTATTTATGTTGTTATAATTACATATGCAGCAATATCAACGTACAACATCTCTTGTTTGCGGGCATCCGGACCGCTGCCATGACCACTCCTGACCAACCCGAACCCTCTGCATCACCCGTGCCGCATTCATGCCCGGCCAGAGCGGACGCGACCTCTCACTGGCACCGGCATTGAAGCGGCGCACCGCCCGAGAGAGCGTCGCCCACTCCGCTTCCTAGTGCACGCGACTACTCCGCGTTCAAAGGTCACAATAGCCAGCCACAACATGCATGTAAAAAGTTCTTGGGAGTCCATGCTATAGCTAGCTGTCCTCCCCCAACTCGTCAATCTCTTCCTGTAGAGTAGTGCTAGTACTCCATGGCGCGATCCATCGACAAGCAGGCGGGAAAGTTATCGCATACTCGGTTTGCGGTGAGTGGCATGCCGAGCGACCGTGTGGGGTCGAGCCATGGAGGAGGGTGAGACACGAACGCGACATACGTGATTTAAATGTTGGTTTTGCTCGATGGCGCGATCCAACAAAAAGAAACATTGGTTTTTCTCCATTTCCATTTTTTCTCCGGAAAAACGGAAACTTTCCAGTCCATTTTCAGTCCTACTCCAAGGTTGCCCTATTACAACATTCCATCAAATACAAAGGAAAACTAACACGCATGCTGATGCATCTCAATGATTCACAGATCATAGCCAATATTTACTTCAGAACTAAAGACAAAAGTTGTGAGAGCGTGTACGAAAGAAAAACTACTGATGGGTTCACTATGACTTAAACCCTAAACCATAAACATGATATAATTTCCTGGCCAGGTAGAACCTGTCGAAGGAAAGACGGCTGGCACCCTCGGATCATACGATGCTTTTGTGCAGTTCCACTAAAATCGAGCTGAGCATCCCTGATGGCAAAGATATTGAAGAAGTGTGATTAGAATAATAGTACTGACACTAGTTCATGAGACATAAACTCATCACAAGTAGAAGCCGGTAGAAGTAGAGAAAGATCTACATGGAGATGGAGCTACGTGGGGAGCTGCGGCAGTGCAGCAAGCCGGCTCCAATAGGAAGATGGACTACCTGGGATGTCGGGCTGTAGCTAGAAGGGCGGTTGGGACGCGACATTGGCCCATACCGCGGTGACCTCCGATTGGGATGTACCGACTATGGGTTTTCTCCCTCGCCGATGTCGATCGCGTCTATGCAGAACATTGTTCCCTTCCCCAAGCTGCAGGATCAGGCCGGATATGTGACCAACGGTGGGGCTACCGTCATTCTTTGCTTGTGAAGAGAGCAACCCAAGCAAGCAGGCTTGTAGCTTAGGCTCCTGCTAATATATATATAGTGGATTTCTTTTTCTCTCCATAAAAACCATTTTATATTGCGTATGTGCCATTGAAGAGTGAAATGATGGTTGCTTCTTCCGACTAACTTACTATGTGATTTGACTGCTCCTTAGTGGCCCCTACATGTACTCCCCCTATGTCTATGCAACAGTGACACATACACATGGGCACAAAAACGCACGCGACGCCCTAATGCATGCATGTCCGAGCACACGATGGAACAAACATGGTCACGCTCAAGTGCTCAACGTACACGTGCATGCACACACATACTCAGCCAGGGTGAGCTAGTGACCGTATAAAGACCGGAAATGTATATATTGAGCGCAATGAGCGCATTATGAAGTCCACTGACCGTATTTTTACAAACATACAGTGACAGACGGTGTATTTATCTCGTTTGAAATTAAGCCATATTAACCGGAGAGGAGGCAGTAAGGACTAGCATTACTTTGTTGTGTCCCATCAACTTGCCGAACGAGGAGAAGCTTGCAGGACGGGAGAAGCTTGCACGCGGTGGCTTGCAGGACAAGGAGAAACTTTTGAGTAATGCTGTGGACGTGTAACAGTTAATTCGGTGTCAGATTGCCAGAAGCATACACTACTAGTTTGACTTCCCGAAGAGGCAAACAGCCAAGCGCAAAGTAGGATAGATACTGCCTTGATGTGTCCCCTCAACTCACCGAACAAGGAGAAGCGTGCTTACTATTACACCTCTCCCTCGCCCATGTGTGTGGTGGATTGCAGGACAAGGAGAGGGTTTTGACTACAGCGCCCTCTACCTCTCCCTCTCCCTCGCCCTCGCCCTCGCGGCGGATGTGCAGCAGTTCAATCGGTGTCAGATTTCCAGAAGCATATTGTACTGTAGTATCATCATTGTTGGACCTTCCGAAGAGGCGAAGAGCCAAGTATGCACTATACTAGTATTAGGAACCGGATGGAGGAGCGTCTGCACTCTTATTATATTTTTAAAATGTGCTAAAGCAATCTTCAACACATTTGGTTCTCTTCGAGGGTTCTCCCATGTGATAATGGAAGTTGATTGCATGGAACACTCACCACAATTACCGCTTAATTCTGGCTCATATCCTGTTACAAATAGGAGCGCTCGATAATATTTCCTTTTTTTTTGTTATTCAGCATGTAAATAGGTCAGCAAACCTTGCGGTGCATCTTTGTGCGAACCGTGCTTGCTGCACTTTGAATGTGGTCGAGAGCTGGCTTGATGAAACACCTCGCTTCCTACTTCTTTTCTTGCGGGATACCTCGCTTCCTAGTGACTAGTGTCTTGGCTGATCATCCTAATAATGCTTATATATGAATAAAGCTCTCTCATTTACCCGCAAAAAGATTAAGCCATATTAACCGGAAAGGAGGGAGTATGGACTAGCACTACTTTTCGGTGTGTCCCGTCAACTCGCAGAATGAGGAGAAGCTTGCAGGACAAGGTGAAGCTTGCTTACGCCTTTTGACTAATCCAACCTACCCTCGGTGGACATGCATCAGTCCATTTGGGGTCAGATTGTCAGAGGCATACACTGTAGTACCCAACATGCGGAGTACCATCATTGTTCGACTTCACGAAGAGGCGAAGAGCCAAGCGCAAGGTTTAGTAGTACGAGTAGTACTACTACTAGAACCGCATGGTGGAGCGTCTAATCTCTGATAAAGTACATGTTTATTCAGGAGAAGGGCGGAAAACAGCAGCCCAACATGTAATGATGATATCAATCAACCAACCATGCTCGAATATATCTTGGCCTCTGTGCGAGCCCGTCTGTGTGTACTCGCTCCTCGTCTCTCTCAAGGAACGGCGGGTTGGCCATTTTGCCGTCAATTGAGATCGGTTTGCTCACACTCCTGTCCCACATGTCAGTGATATGCCAAGACGAGGTGCGTTGACCGACTGGCCATACGCGTACTTGGTTTTGCACCTTCATATACTACTCCTCCCTCCGTCACAGTTTACAGGGCGCGTTTCATTATGATGCATTTTTCTCAATGCATTTCCACCACCAGAGAGACTTTAGACGCGTTTGGTTTTATCCTCAATTAATTAGGGCGTGGTAACCACAATCAAGTCCACAATTTTCTCTCGATGTACTACTACGGAGTGGAGTAAGTGCATGCATGTGTGTACCCGGGGTGGAAGCACTGCATGCATGTGTGTACGCATTATTTCCTCTAGTAATAGACGCCGTGCTATAACTACCAATGCTATTTTTCAGGCCGATCGCTAGTCGCCTTGGTCCCAGAGATTTTTTCTTTTTTCTGAAGCGCGCTCTATAAAACAGTGACGGATGGAGTAATATGAGCGGATTCAAAGAAGAGCGTATTGATGGTTGCTTCTTCCGAGCAACATACAGTGGGAAAGGTGGGCTTATGATTTGACTGCTCATTACTCACTATTAATGCGGCGCAATGACCGGGCTGAGTCTCCCATGCGGTTGTGCACTACCCCCTCGGTTCTTAAATACACTCCGGAGTATTTGTCTTTCTAGAATTTCAACGAGTGACTACTCAAATATTTTTCTTTTTAGAGATTCAAATGGACTACTACATACGGATGTATATAGACATATTTTAGAGTGTAGATTCACTCATTTTGCTCCGTATGTAGTCACTTGTTGAAATCTCTAGAAAGACAAATAGAGTATTTAGGAACAAAGGGAGTACACATACGATGCAAAATGAGTGAATCTACACTCTAAAATATGCCCATTTGAAATTTGTAAAAAGACAAATATTTAGGAATGAAGGAGTATAATTTTGTGCATGGCACATGGACCCGGATGCTGAAGAGGCTTCTGGCAATGCTACCAAGCTTCCATCATTTGTTTACATAATTGACATACTATACAAACAATTTTCCAGCGACATGAAATTGTACAATGGTGTGAGCATTCAGCTTTTGTTTCGTGTGTATCGATGCTCTTTCGGAAACAATAAAAAACTAACTTCCTTGCTAATGCATCTCAATTATTAGTAGATCGGAGCTAATATTTAGATCACGACTGAAGACAAAGTTGTGAGAAGGTGTTAAATTGAAATTGATCCATGCTTTCATTGGCAGCAACGTCCACCCAACTCTATCTAAATCAACAAGGCATGTTGGGAAAAAAGTAGCTGTCTGGAGCATGCAACATTCCGATCATTTTGTGCAGTTCCACTAAATTAGAGCTGGGCGTCCCTGTTCCAAAGATATTAAGTGTGATTAAAATAATAGAGGACTACTGATGAAACAATAAACACACAAATAGAAGCCGGTCACCTTTGAAGTCTCTCTTAAGACTAACTAGTTGGAGAAGATTAGGCTCGGAGTTGGATGAGGAGTATAGAGCAAAACCAATCTCTCTTTGTGCAGTCGCACTGAAATGTAGAGACGTTGCCCGTGTGAGATTTTAGTACAACTGCACAAAACACTCTCAAGAAAAAAGTGATTTGTGCAGTTCACCAAAAGTTCGTCATAGCAACGAGGTGAAATGGATAGCCTTGTTTGCGAAAAAGAGGTAGAAAGGAAAGGAAACAATTACTGGCCAATAACAGTTGATGACACATGCGACGACAAAAAAGAAGCATATTCCTTGTCCTAAGGGAAGATAACAACACGGTTGTGTTTGTCTAAAATGGTGTGAGGACGAGATTGCAATATGGAAAGTATGTCGGACGAGCTACGTTTTGTGCAAAGAACTATGGAAGATCCACATGCAGTGACGTGGGAAGACAGGTAGTGGAGCAAGGTCGGAGGGGATACCTGGAGGTCGTCAGGATGAAACTAGGTGAGCGGCAGCGGGCGGAATCTGCCCATACTGCGGCAGCGAGCAGGTGGTGTAGGCCCTAGCGCACCGGAGCTTGGTCAGAGAGAACGGCGTGTAGCGCAGATCGGGATGTGCTACCTCGGCACCATCGAATGGAGAAACGATGCACTTCCTCCCTTTCCCCCGGGGGACGGGATGCGGCCGGATCACTGACCAACGATGAGAGAGAGAGGCCACCGCAGCCTTGTGTGAGATATTCTGAAGAGAGACAGACTATCGTTTATAGTGGAGCGGACTATCGTTTTCTCCATAAAATCATTTTATATTCAGTGCACGTGCCATTGAGCGCTATAACTTTATTTAAAAACAACGCGCCAACGCGTCAAGTCGAACTTTGTTTCGTGCGCGCGTGGTACCACGACCTCCCTAGGTAAACAACCGCTACAAGCGTTCAAATTAGCACGTGGGCTACCATTTCGTAAAGAAATGAGCTCCACCGTGTACCCGTGCGGGTGTGGCTGGGCACGAAGCATGAGTACGTGCACGGTGCACCTATTCTCTTCTTGTATACGTACACCACCTACATGGGGTTGTGTGAGAGAGATACAAACCTAGAGAGATATAGTGTGTTGGGTTCGTGAGAGTTTTTTTTGTGGGTGTGGGGGGGGGGGTCGATCAAAAAATGTAACATATGCAATGTGTGTGAAATAGAGTCATGGATATATCATATATAGTGAGGGGGCGATCCACGAGAAGAGAGTGGAGGTATCATCGGCTTGAGGTGTCCATAGAATCGAAGAGAGGGATGGTGTGTGTGTGTGCGCGCGCGTGCGATCGATAAAGAGTGCCATCGAATTTGTGTGTGCCCACGTCAAATATATAGAGTGGCTGGCCTACTGGAAGGTGAGAGGGGACATGTGCAGTTTGTCTCTGTGGCATGGATACCTCCCAACAATGCTCGACTATCGGTGTGAGGTGGGGGAGAGGGAGGCCTAATTAACTATAGAGGTACAATGGCTGGTATATGTGTGGAGGAGAGAGGCCTACCTCATGTATTAAGGAGACCGATCTACCTCATGTATTAAGGGAGATCGATCGGCATCCATGCATATGTGTAGGAGAGGAATAAGGTTGGGAGAGAGACAGAGCTAAAGTGTTGGAGGGGGTGGTAGTGGAGTTGCTTCTAACAAATGGTGGGATAGGCTTGCTAGACAAATGGAGGGCACGCCCGCAATATCAATAAGAGAGGAGATGGCTGCTTGTCTGTGCACGTGCGTGTGAGAGACAGGTCAGGAGGCATGCACGAATGATGAGGGAGGACGATATGGTTGTGGTAAGCAGACGTAACTACATAGGTAGATCAATCGCCCTTTGTGAGAGAAAGGAGAGACATAACTTGTGAGGTACGTCGATCGATGGGGGAGGGGATAGTTAAAGTCGATCTAAGTAAATGTTGGTAGATCGATCGGTATACATGCATGTGTGTGTTAGAAGCAAATGAGGCACGTGGAGAAGGATAGAGAGAGAGAGAGAGGGATGCATCTAGGAGGTGGTACGAGAGGCATACTCGAGCGGGAAGGAGTGTGCGAGTACGAGATCGATGAAAAGAGTGCTGGGAGTGAGGCATGGCCGGTGATAAGAGAAGAGTGGAAGCTTGTGTTTGTGCTAGGCACACCTGGCTAGAGAGGCATATCGATCGATGTGTACCGTAAAGAAGGAGCTGGGGGGCCTACACACATTGTGGATGAAAGACCTAAAGTGAAAAGACGAATTTGCGCGATGGAGCTAGAGAATGCTGATGGAGGGTGAGAGGGATGCGGGCGTGTGCATGCACGAGAGGAAGTTAGCAATAGCTACAAAGACAAGAGGATTGTGTGGGTGTAAAAGACGAATGGAGATCCTACTTCACTATAAAAAGCGAATTCAGATATTTGCAGAATTTATCATAGTGTTTTAAACCGACGCATGTGTGAATATATATAACGGTGATACACATGGTGTGGTTATGAACATGTTATACTACATACAATATATTTTATCTCTACTTCTTATAAAAAACGGAGTTGTTGGTGATGGTGTGCCTGCCATCCTGCAATATGGGTCGTCCAATTTATATCTGGCGGATAGGAAGGAAACTATGGCAATTTTGAAAAAAGATACCCATGCCCCTCTCCATATTTGCAAATTAGGCCCCTTGATCATGTTGATCTTCTGTGGAACGCATGGGCATCTTGCTAGTACTACGTATAATATATAGAACAATGATTATAATTTGGGCTAATGTGTGGCTTTTGCAGCTCAGGTCTAAATACTTGTCATAATGTAGGGGGCGGGGCACTATACTTTGTGTGATAAAGACGGTGTACGTATGGAACATGGTTTAGATTATGAATATATACATATAGTTAGTACATCAAATGTACTATTATTTGGAATCAACATCAAGTGTATTCAAAAATTAGAATTCGAGTTCATGTAGTACACATAGTTCATATCTATCCCTATAGTAATCATGTGGTGTGTTATTAAGGTAATACACGAATGATGGTTGAAGTTGGGAACAATCATGATTGTAAATTCTTATTGAAATAGAGAAACGAATTCAAATTTAGTTCGAATTGCAGCGGTAGTATAGACATTTGGAATCCACTAAAATGTTGGTATGAGTAGGTTACATGCATTATACAGCAAGCGAAAAAATTTAATTGGACATAACATGGATTCATACTCCCTCCTTCCATCTATATAGGGCGTAATGAGTTTTTAAAGACCGCCTTTGACTATTGAAAAGATTAATAGTACATGACATGCACAATGTGTGAAAATTATATCATTGAAAGAACCTTTCACAGACGAATTTAACGGTGTGCTTTGTGTAAGTTGCATGTCATATATTATTGCTCTAATATTTGGTCAGAGTTAGCATCGGAAAATGCATTAGGCCCTATATAGATGGAAGGAGGGAGTAGCTTTGAATAGCATTTGTATAGTAAAACGGGGCAAGACTCTCTCTTTGTGTGGTGTGAATAGTTTAAATTTTTTCGTTTTCTTTTTGGTTGAGGGAAGTGCGAATTGATTTGGTACATACAAGTACAATATTGCTACATGTTAGGCTTGTCCCTAAAATTCAAACCGCGCCTTGTTATATCCCGAAAATTCAGATATCGTGCTCCCAAAACTTGCGCCTTCACAACCCGCGCCTTGCTATCCCAAAATTACAACGCGCGCGAAAACTCCCTCCAGCTGCCAAATCCCGACACGTGAAACCCCCCTTCTAACCCCGAGCCAAAAGGGCCACTAGTTCAAATCGGTGGGGGGTACTTTTGTAACACACCCTACATTTTGGACAAGCGCGTCCCTAAGTCATGCTTCACCTCCTCCCATCGCCCCCTTTTCGCCATTCGAAATCCCAGGCCGCCATAACCTCTCTGCTACAGCCGTGAAACCCCACCCTCCTCCGTCCTCCACCTCACAGCTGCCTAGCCAGAGCTTCTTCCCCGACAACGTCGTCCACCGCAACAGCTCGACGTCCCTCGTCCACCTCCCCAGATGAGGATCTATCGTCCATCTCGTCGTCCCGCTGCTTCAGCCGCCCCGTCCTCCACCTCCAAGGAGATGCTCCAACGATCGTCTCGTCTATCGCGGCTGCTCCATCCCCGCAGCACCGCCTTAACCTGCTCTACCGGAATCGCAACATCCTCATCGAGTCCTCGGACGAAGCCGAGGCCTACTTGGCGCCACCAAAGAGGTTGTACACTCATCGCATCGCACCTTCTCCTTAACTCGACCTCCCAGCGCCGACGGTGCTCCATCCTTGTAACGCCCGGATAATTAGGCTACAGTAAAACTCTTCTAATGATGCCATGTCATCAGTGTTACTGTTGCTAACCAAGTGGTAGTTCAAAATCATTGCTAATTCAAAATATGAATTAGTGACAAACACCCTAAGTTTTCAAAAGTCAAAGCGAAAATGTTCGGGGGTTGCCAAATATTGCACTGGTAATTATGGTGAAGCAAACACCATTTTATAAAATGCCTAAATGCCCTAAAACTAAATAAAACAGAAAGGGAAAATAAATAAAAGAAAAAATTACAAAAAAACAAAAAAAAAAGGGGGGGGGGAAGCCCCCTGGACTAGGCGGGCCCCACCCCTGGGTCACTGCCAGCGGGCCATGGGGGCCCCGTTGACTGGGTTGACCCAGTCAATGTGCTGACTGGGCAGCCCAGTGGCACTGACATGCGGGCCCCATGCCATAAAAGAATAAAAACAAATAGATAAACTGCTAATTAATTAAATTAGTTAATTAAAACATTAATCTCTCACTGACTGCTAGGACCCACACACTAATTAACCCATTTAGTTAGTTTTAGAATTCTGTTAATGTCCCTGACAATGACATGTGGGTCCCACTGGACCCACCTGTCTGGTTTGACTGGTCAACTGACCAGTTGACCCGCTGACATCACTCCGATGTCATGCTGACGTCATCATTCACTGTTATGGATAATGTTGGAATTAAATAACTAATTAAAATCAGAAACTGATTTAAATCTTTAGAAAATCATATCTTTTAATCCGTAACACGGATGAAAATACTTTCTACATGAAAGTTGCTCAGAACGACGAGACGAATCCGGATACGCAACCCGTTCATCCGCCACACACCCCTAGCATACCGAACACGCAACTTTCCCCCTCCGATTCACTGGTCCGAAAACGCGGAACACCGGGAATACTTTCCCGGATGTTTTCCCCCTTCGTCGGTATCACCTACTACCGCGATTGGGCACACCTAGCATCGTTACTTGTCATGTCATGCATCAATATGCATCTGTTTGCATGGTATTCATTGTTTCTTCCCCCTCTTCTCTTCGGTAGACTACGAGACCGACGCTGCTGCTGCCCAGTTCGACTACGGAGTTGACGACCCCTCTCTCTTGCCAGAGCAACCAGGCAAGCCCCCCCCCCTTGATCACCAGATATCGCCTATTCTTCTCTATACTTCTTGCATTAGAGTAGTGTAGCATGTTACTGCTTTCCGTTAATCCTATTCTGATGCATAGCCTGACATTGTTGCTACATCTGTTGATACCTTACCTGCAATCCTAAATGCTTAGTATAGGATGCTAGTTTATCATCATTGGCCCTACATTCTTGTCAGTCTGCCTTGCTATACTATTGGGCCGTGATCACTCGGGAGGTGATCACGGGTATATACTATACATACATACATACTTTACAGATGGTGACTAAAGTCGGGTCAGCTCGAAGAGTACCCGCGAGTGATTCACGGATTGGGGGCTGAAAGGACCTTTGTCCCGACGGCCCTCTGTGTGGATCTTTGTGGCGGAGCGACAGGGCAGGTTGAGACCGCCTAGGAGAGAGGTGGGCCTGGCCCTGTTCGGCGTTCGCGGATACTTAACACGCTTAACGAGATCTTGGTATTTGATCTGAGTTGGCTACGAGCCTATACGCACTAACCATCTACGCGGGAGAAGTTATGGGTATCCCGGCGTCGTGGTATCAGCCGAAGCACTTCAGACGTCAGCGACGGAGCGGCGCGCGCCGGATTGGACGTAAGCCTGCTCTTTAGGGGCTAGGTCTGCTTTCGGCCGCCTACGCAACGTGCAGGTGTGCTATGGGCGATGGGCCCAGACCCCTGCGCGCTTAGGTTTAGACCGGCGTGCTGGCCTCTCTGTTGTGCCTAGGTGGGGCTGCGACGTGTTGATCTTCCGCGGCCGGGCATGACCCAGGAAAGTGTGTCCGGCCAAATGGGATCAAGCGTGTTGGGTAAGTTGGTGCACCCCTGCAGGGAAGTTAATCTATTCGAATAGCCGTGATCTTCGGTAACAGGACGACTTGGAGTTGTACCTTGACCTTATGACAACTAGAACCGGATACTTAATAAAACACACCCTTCCAAGTTCCACAGACAACCCGGTGATCGCTTTTCTACAGGGCGACGAGAGAGGATCGCCGGGTAGGGTTATGCTATGCGATGCTACTTGGAGATGCTGCTTGGAGATGCTACTTGAAGATGCTACTTGGAGGACTTCAATCTACTCTCTTCTACATGCTGCAAGACGGAGGCTGCCAGAAGCGTAGTCTTCGACAGGATTAGCTATCCCCCTTTTATTCTGGCATTCTGCAGTTCAGTCCACCGATATGGCCCTTTACACATATACCCATGCATATGTAGTGTAGCTCCTTGCTTGCGAGTACTTTGGATGAGTACTCACGGTTGCTTTCTCCCCCCTTTTTTCCCCTTTCCTTTCTTTCTGGTTGTCGCAACCAGATGCTGGAGTCCAGGAGCCAGACGCCACCGTCGACGACGACCCCTACTACACTGGAGGTGCCTACTACTACGTGCAGCCCGCTGACGACGACCAGGAGTAGTTTAGGAGGATCCCAGGCAGGAGGCCTGCGCCTCTTTCGATCTGTATCCCAGTTTGTGCTAGCCTTCTTAAGGCAAACTTGTTTAACTTATGTCTGTACTCAGATATTGTTGCTTCCGCTGACTCGTCTATGATCGAGCACTTGTATTCGAGCCCTCGAGGCCGCTGGCTTGTATTATGATGCTTGTATGACTTATTTATGTTTTAGAGTTGTGTTGTGATATCTTCCCGTGAGTCCCTGATCTTGATCGTACACATTTGCGTGCATGATTAGTGTACGATTGAATCGGGGGCGTCACAAGTTGGTATCAGAGCCGACTGCCTGTAGGAATCCCCCTTCCACACTCCTTGGCCGAAGTCGAGTCTAGTCACTACAAAACTTTTACTAACATGGCTGTGAGCCTTACGGGCCCACGTCGCCATTGGGTGGTACTAGGATCTTTTACTCCTCGACCTTTACTCTGGGACTCTGAACTCTTTTCTACTCGGGTTAAACGAATTTACTAACTATCACTAGGATCCCGTGACCCCATTCACCCCAAAGTTGGATAAAGCCATAGTGTTCTTTGGAATAGTATTTTGGACGATTTCCACACTGTCATTGACTCCCTTGAAACATCTTTGTTTTCAGATGGAACCCACGAGGCAGGTCGTCCGCCACACGACGGCCATTGGTGCCTCGGGATCACCTGCCGTGCTAGCTGAGATGATGACCTATCTGGGTTATCGCTGGCACCCTGAGTACACCGTCTTTGAGGAGTACCAGGACTTTAACCAGGAGCAGTACCGAGCCATCGTCCACCTCTACTCTCGGGAGTATGACTCCACTACTGTGCTACACACCGCACATGGTGTTGGGGTGACTATCGATATGGCAGTCCACGATGCTGCTCATGCTGCTCTAACACGTCTTCGTGGAGAGTATCAGGCATTGGACACTTCCCCTTTCAGGCACATTCCTATCGCATCTGACGTTGGTGCGGAGGGATACTACACTGCCGCCTACTCCACCGTCACCCGAGAGCCCTTCCACCATCAGCGCCTGGTTCTGCATGCTGATGGGCTGGACCGAGCTAACAGAGCTCTTCGCCACGAGTTGTACACCACTCGTCAGCACCTTTACAGGGCTCTGACGCTGTTGCACCCCTTTGTCCGGTCTGGACAGCTGCCGCGTTCTGCGATCTACCCAGCCAGGACCGTGATGCCCCACGGTGTCGGATGGCCAGAGGTGGGAGGCTACTCTCCCGCACTTGGTCCTCTTCTGCCACCTGAGCGTCGGGCTCTACACCGGAGTATCCACGGCCCCCAGGCCACTGACGTGGAGGACTATCCGTTGCCTCACTACCAGCTGTCAGGTTACAGCTACCTTCACAGTACCTCCTGGGACTGATGTAGTCTTGCTCATTAGTATTAGATGCATTCGCGAGCCTGCGTGCCGCCTATAATGACTTAGTCTATGTACTGAACTCTGTGTACTGAACTCTATGTCCGACCCCTTTTGTAAGTTATGCCGACTATCTATGTGGTATCTGTCGTGCTCCTTTCATTATGCATGTTTCATCATGAATGACTCTTGTCTATGCAAATTTCTCAATACTGAACTACCCCTGTTATATATTAACAGGATGGTTAGACCAGCTGGTCGTGGTCGTGGTGGCAACTTCCCACCACCGCCTGAGTACATGGCTGGTATGATCCAACAGCTTGAGATGAATCGCCAGTTCATGGAAAACATGATGGCTCAGTTTCCTCGCCCCAATATGAACCAGCATCCAAACACAACAACTCTGCAGGATTTCATACGCCTCAACCCAAGTGTGTACCGCAGCTCAACCCAGCCGCTGGATGCTGATGACTGGCTCCGTGACATCACCTATGAGATGGAGTCTGCTGATGTAGCCCCTGCCAGCTATGTCACTTTTGCTTCCTTCTTCCTGAAGGGACCCGCAGCTCAATGGTGGGACAGCCACAGGCGTACTCTGCCAGTTGGGACAATCATCTCCTGGCCAGACTTTCAGGCTGCCTTCCGTGCCCGCTTCATTCCTCAGGGAATCATGGACAGGAAGAAGCGTGAGTTCCGCAACCTCACACAGGGCAACAAAACTGTGGAAGCTTATCAGCGGGAGTTTCTGGACTTATCCCGCTATGCTGAAGAAGACATTGCAACTGATGCTCGCAGACAGGAGAAGTTCCGTGAAGGCCTTCAAGCTGACATCAAGCTCGCACTTCTAGTGCATGACTTTGCCGATTTCGCCACCTTGGTGAACAAGGCCATCAATGTCGAGACTGGTCTGCAAGAACACCAGAGCTCTCAAAGGCGCAACCGTGACACGGGCTCATCTTCGGGCCCGCCCTCGCAGAAGCGTAAGATATGGATCCCGAACAGCATGTACCGTCCAAATGCACCTGCCCCAAGGCAGTCTTATGCTGCACCTCGTCTGCCGGCTGCTCCAACTAGGCAGCCAAGGCTTCCAGCTCCGCCACCCCAAGCTCCTGTTCCCACTCCCAATAATGGCCTGTGCTACAAGTGTGGTCAACCAGGTCACCGAGCTAGGGATTGCATTCAGAATCAGAATCAACTGGCCCTTCCAGCTACTGGCCGTGGAAACAACCAGGCCCGCAACAATAATGCCAAGTCTTATGGCCGTGTTCATGCCAACCACATTGATCTGAATGAAGCTCAAGACCAGCCTGCTACTGTGATGGGTACACTCCTCGTAAATTCAGTACCAGCATCCGTTTTATTTGATACAGGTGCATCGCATTCATTCATGTCAGAAGATTTTGCATACAAGCACGATGTTAAATTTGAGCAGATGAACACTTCGGTAGTGGTAAAAACCCCCGCGGGACAATGTCAGACCTCCATGGTTGGCATTGACGTCCCTGTGGAAATCGAAGGGTTAGAATTTCGTGCCTCGACCATTATACTAAAGTCGTCTAACATTGACCTCATTCTGGGAATGGGTTGGTTAAAGGCGCATACTGCTTCTATCGTTTGCGCCACTAAGACTGTCCATCTGCTACACCCTTCTGATGAAATAATTAGCTACGATGCTCATCTGGTTCGGAATGCCGAGGCCAGACTTTATGCCTTAAACGCATTGAACGCTGCACCACTCGAGGGCATTGAAAACATTCCCGTCGTGCGTGAATTCCTAGACGTCTTTCCTGAAGAACTCCCAGGGATTCCCCCTGCTAGAGCTGTCGAATTCGTCATCGACTTGAAACCAGGCACCACTCCTATAGCCAAGCGACCCTACAAGATGCCGCCGCATGAACTCCTTGAGCTTAAGGAGGAAATCGATAAATCTCTTCGAAGTGGTTTCATTCACCCAAGTTTCTCTCCTTGGGGAGCACCTTCTCTCTTTGTCAAGAAGAAAGATGGGACGAACCGATTGGTCCAAGACTACCGTCCTATAAATCAAGCTACCATTCAGAATAAGTATCCTCTTCCTTGGATCAATGATCTGTATGATCAACTGGCTGGTTCATCAGTGTTCTCTAAACTCGACTTGAGGTTGGGTTACCACCAGATCCATGTTCGTGAGGAGGATATCCCCAAGACCGCCTTTGTGACTCGTTATGGTTCATACGAGTACACTGTCATGTCTTTCGGCTTAACCAATGCTCCAGCCACCTTCTCTCGCCTGATGAACTATATATTCATGGATTACCTCGACAAGTTCGTCGTGGTTTATCTGGATGATATCCTGATATTTTCCAAGAGTGAAGAAGAACATGCTGAACATCTTCGTCTTGTGCTGGAAAAGCTACGAGAGCATCAGCTATATGCCAAGTTCTCCAAGTGTGAATTCTGGCTTCCCGAAGTAACCTATCTCGGGCATGTCATCTCTAAGGATGGTATTGCCGTCAACCCTGAACGAGTTCAGGCTATTCTCGATTGGACTCCTCCGAAGAATGTCAAGCAAGTCAGAAGTTTTCTCGGTCTCGCCAGCTATTGCCGTCGATTCGTCAAGAACTTCTCCAAGATTGCCAGGCCTCTGACTAACCTGTTGCATAAGGGCGTCAAGTTCCAATGGACAGATAAATGTCAGGAAAGTTTCCAGGCACTCAAAGACAAGTTGACTTCTGCCCCCGTACTAGCTCCTCCTGATACTAAGAAGGACTTCATCATTTACTGCGACGCTTCCCGTCAAGGATTAGGCTGTGTCCTAATGCAAGAGTGCAAAGTGGTTGCTTATGCCTCTTGGAAATTGCGCCCTCATGAAGAGAACTACCCAGTTCACGACCTCGAACTTGCTGCTGTCTTTCATGCGCTAAAACAGTGGCGACATTAGCTACTCGGTAATCGTTGCGAGATCTTCACTGACCACCAAAGTCTGAAGTATCTATTTACTCAGCCAGACCTGAACCTCCGTCAGCAGAGATGGATGGAGACTGTTGCAGACTTTGATTTGGGTATTTCCTATACACCAGGCAAGGCTAATGTAATGGCTGATGCCTTGATCCGCAAGTCTTACTGCAACCACCTCCAGGTTCACAAAGTTCAGCCCTCACTCGTTGAAGAATTCAGAAAGCTGAACCTCCATATTGTTCCTCCGGGTGCACTCGCTCCCCCTCCTCCGGAGTTACGCAAGATGAACCTCCATGTTGTTTCCAGGGGTTCTCTCAATACTGTGGTTGCGAAACCAGATCTTGTGGACACCATCAAATGGATACAGAAATGTGACGATGAAGTCGAGAGGATTAAACGTTATCTCGCAGAACGAAAGCCCTCATTCTTCACTGTGGATGATGCAGGCACCCTATTGTTCAAAGGTCGCCTAGTGGTACCAAGTAAGAGGGAAAACCTGAATCTGACTCCAAAAGTTATGAAAGAAGCTCATGATACGCCTTTGTCTATTCATCCCGGTAGCACCAAGATGTACCAAGACATTCGTCAGAGATTCTGGTGGTCTAATATGAAGCGAGACATTGCTCGTTATGTTGCTGAATGTGACGTTTGCTGTCGTATCAAAGCAGAACATCAAAGGCCTGCTGGAACTCTACAACCTATCTCTATTCCTGAATGGAAATGGGACCATGTTTAAATGGACTTCGTCACTGGATTTCCCAAATCACAGAAAGGTAATGATGCTATTCTTGTCGTCATTGACCGGCTTTCTAAAGTTGCACATTTTCTGGGAGTCAAAGAAACGATCACTGCTAGTCAGCTTGCAACGCTCTACATGTCCAGAATTGTTTCACTTCACGGTATTCCACTGGTTATCAGTTCGGACCGTGGCAGCTTATTCACTTCGAGATTCTGGGCAAGTTTTTAAGAAGCTATGGGTACTCACTTATCTTTCAGTATTGCGTTTCATCCACAGTCACAAGGGCAAGTTGAACGTGTCAACCAAGTTCTCGAAGACATGCTTCGAGCTTGTGTTATTTCCTTCGGCAAGAAATGGGAGGAATCTCTCCCGTATGCTGAGTTCTCTTATAATAATAGCTATCAAGCTAGTCTGAAGATGGCCCCCTTCGAAGTGTTATATGGACGAAAGTGCCGAACCCCTCTGAACTGGTCAGAAACTGGGGAACGTCCACTCTTCGGTCCGGATATTATCCAACATGCCGAAGAGCAAGTCCGCATTATTCGCGAGAATCTCAAGACTGCTCAGTCACGCCAAAAGAGTAATTATGACCGTCATCATAAAGACATGGTCTATCAACCTGGCGAAAAGGCCTATCTTCGAGTTACACCAATGAAGGGTGCTCACCGCTTCGGGATCAAGGGCAAGCTAGCTCCTCGCTATATTGGCCCATTCACTATTCTCGAGAGGCGTGGAAAAGTGGCATATCAACTGGAGCTTCCGCCGAACCTTTCTCAGGTTCACGATGTGTTCCATGTATCACAGCTCCGTCGTTGCTTCAAGGACCCGATCCGAGGAGTGGATCATGAAGTGCTCGAATTGCAACAGGATCTCTCCTATAAAGAGCATCCGGTCCGCATTCTCGACCAAGCTGAACGCCGCACACGCCAGAAGGCGATCAAGTTCCTCAAAGTCCAGTGGTCGCACCATTCTGAAGATGAAGCCACTTGGGAACGTGAGGATCGCCTGCGTGATGAATACCCCGCACTGTTTCCTTCTACCTCCTAAATCTCGGGACGAGATTTCTTGTAGTGGAGGAGATTTGTAACGCCCGGATAATTAGGCTACAGTAAAACTCTTCTAATGATGCCATGTCATCAGTGTTACTGTTGCTAACCAAGTGGTAGTTCAAAATCATTGCTAATTCAAAATATGAATTAGTGACAAACACCCTAAGTTTTCAAAAGTCAAAGCGAAAATGTTCGGGGGTTGCCAAATATTGCACTGGTAATTATGGTGAAGCAAACACCATTTTATAAAATGCCTAAATGCCCTAAAACTAAATAAAACAGAAAGGGAAAATAAATAAAAGAAAGAAATTACAAAAAAACAAAAAAAGGGGGGGAAGCCCCCTGGACTAGGCGGGCCCCACCCCTGGGTCACTGCCAGCGGGCCATGGGGGCCCCGTTGACTAGGTTGACGCAGTCAATGTGCTGACTGGGCAGCCCAGTGGCACTGACATGCGGGCCCCATGCCATAAAAGAATAAAAACAAATAGATAAACTGCTAATTAATTAAATTAGTTAATTAAAACATTAATCTCTCACTGACTGCTAGGACCCACACACTAATTACCCCATTTAGTTAGTTTTAGAATTCTGTTAATGTCCCTGACAATGACATGTGGGTCCCACTGGACCCACCTGTCTGGTTTGACTGGTCAACTGACCAGTTGACCTGCTGACATCACTCTGATGTCATGCTGACGTCATCATTCACTGTTATGGATAATGTTGGAATTAAATAACTAATTAAAATCAGAAACTGATTTAAATCTTTAGAAAATCATATCTTTTAATCCGTAACACGGATGAAAATACTTTCTACATGAAAGTTGCTCAGAACGACGAGACGAATCCGGATACGCAGCCCGTTCATCCGCCACACACCCCTAGCATACCGAACACGCAACTTTCCCCCTCCGGTTCACTGGTCCGAAAGCGCGGAACACCGGGAATACTTTCCCGGATGTTTTCCCCCTTCGTCCGTATCACCTACTACCGCGATTGGGCACACCTAGCATCGTTACTTGTCATGTCATGCATCAATATGCATCTGTTTGCATGGTATTCATTGTTTCCTCCCCCTTTTCTCTCCGGTAGACTACGAGACCGACGCTGCTGCTGCCCAGTTCAACTACGGTGTTGACAACCCCTCTCTCTTGCCAGAGCAACCAGGCAAGCCCTCCCCCCCTTGATCACCAGATATCGCCTACTCTTCTCTATACTGCTTGCATTAGAGTAGTGTAGCATGTTACTGCTTTCCGTTAATCCTATTCTGATGCATAGCCTGACATTGTTGCTACATCTGTTGATACCTTACCTGCAATCCTAAATACTTAGTATAGGATGCTAGTTTATCATCATTGGCCCTACATTCTTGTCAGTCTGCCTTGCTATACTATTGGGCCGTGATCACTCGGGAGGTGATCACGGGTATATACTATACATACATACATACTATACAGATGGTGACTAAAGTCGGGTCAGCTCGAAGAGTACCCGCGAGTGATTCACAGATTGGGGGCTGAAAGGACCTTTGTCCCGACGGCCCTCTGTGTGGATCTTTGTGGCGGAGCGACAGGGCAGGTTGAGACCGCCTAGGAGAGAGGTGGGCCTGGCCCTGTTCGGCGTTCGCGGATACTTAACATGCTTAACGAGATCTTGGTATTTGATCTGAGTTGGTTACGAGCCTATACGCACTAACCATCTACGCGGGAGTAGTTATGGGTATCCCGGCGTCGTGGTATCAGTCGAAGCACTTCAGACGTCAGCGACGGAGCGGCGCGCGCCGGATTGGACTGGAACGCCTGCTATGCTAGGTCTGCTTCCGGCCGCCCACGCAATGTGCAGGTGTGCTCAGGGCGATGGGCCCAGACCCCTGTGCGCTTAGGTTTAGACCGGCGTGCTGACCTCTCTGTTGTGCCTAGGTGGGGCTGCGACGTGTTGATCTTCCGTGGCCGGGCATGACCCAGGAAAGTGTGTCCGGCCAAATGGGATCAAGCGTGCTGGGTAAGTTGGTGCACCCCCGCAGGGAAGTTAATCTATTCGAATAGCCGTGATCTTCGGTAACAGGACGACTTGGAGTTGTACCTTGACCTTATGACAACTAGAACCGGATACTTAATAAAACACACCCTTCCAAGTTCCACAGACAACCCGGTGATCGCTTTTCTACAGGGCGACGAGGAGAGGATCGCCGGGTAGGTTTATGCTATGCGATGCTGCTTCGAGATGCTACTTGGAGATGCTACTTGGAGATGCTACTTGGAGATGCTACTTGAAGATGCTACTTGGAGGACTTCAATCTACTCTCTTCTACATGCTGCAAGACGGAGGCTACCAGAAGCGTAGTCTTCGATAGGACTAGCTATCCCCCTTTTATTCTGGCATTCTGCTGTTCAGTCCACCGATATGGCCTCCTTACACATATACCCATGCATATGTAGTGTAGATCCTTGCTTGCGAGTACTTTGGATGAGTAATCACGGTTGCTTTCTCCCCCCTTTTTTCCCCTTTCCTTCTTTCTGGTTGTCGCAACCAGATGCTGGAGCCCAGGAGCCAGACGTCACCGTCGACGACGACCCCTACTACACTGGAGGTGCCTACTACTACGTGCAGCCCGCTGACGACGACCTGGAGTAGTTTAGGAGGATCCCAGGCAGGAGGCCTACGCCTCTTTCGATCTGTATCCCAGTTTGTGCTAGCCTTCTTAAGGCAAACTTGTTTAACTTATGTCTGTACTCAGATATTGTTGCTTCCGCTGACTCGTCTATGATCGAGCACTTGTATTCGAGCCCTCGGGGCCCCTGGCTTGTATTATGATGCTTGTATGACTTATTTATGTTTTAGAGTTGTGTTGTGATATCTTCCCGTGAGTCCCTGATCTTGATCATACACGTTTGCGTGCATGATTAGTGTACGATTGAATCGGGGGCGTCACAATCCTGCACCCCCATGGAGCGGCTACCTTGAAGCCGGCGCTGCAGCGACATCTCCATGGCGGCTCTCCCCCAGTGCGAGGCCCCTTCGGCGGCGGCGGCCATACCAGCCGGATCTGCTACTACTGCTCTGGCTCTCGCTCGCTCACTCACTCGCGCTGCTGCTGCTGCTCCGGCTCTCACTCGATTTCTCGCTCACCCAGCTACTGCTGCTCCAGCTCTCGCTCGCTCGCTCGCGCTGCTGCTGCAGCTCTCCCCCTCGCTCGTGCTGCTGCTCTGCTCCAATTTAGCCACACTTCAGTCGACTGAATCGACTTTTGGGTCAGTCGATTTTCAGGGAGTTAAGGAAGAACCACCCGCAGCAGGGACGGGGGCTCGCCGAAGAGGTACCCCACTATCTATCTTGGGGTTCAGGGTGGGGGCGGGGGGCCTAGAGGGCTGGCCGGGGCGGCGGTGGGGAATTTTTCGGGGCGACGAGGCAGCGTTGGGGCCGGTGGTTCGGCCGGTGGTGGCTGGCGGCTCAAGGGGGTGCAGGTTGAAGATGAACTACATGCCCTCCCTAAACTACATGTCAAGTGCCTTTCTGCTATCAGTGTGTTCAGTTTCAATAGTAACATTTAGATTCCATAGTAAATTTCAGTTTCGACAGTTATGTTCAGAGTCAACAGTTTTTACCTCATCTATTGTAGTCGGGTGGTTTTTTGTGATGTAAATTTTACATCAATTTTATATCATCTATTGGAGATGCTATTAGAATCCCACTTGAGATTGACGATGTCTGTCTTGTGCTGCTTCAGCCTTGACGTCTTACAGCTCACCGGAGCTGCTCCAACGATAGAATGATCCATCACAACAGAGCAGTGCCCTGTACGCTGTCTATAGATTCCTCAAATCTTCCTCCACAGCTCCGACAGCCACCTCTGCCTCAACTGCTTCAGCGACCAACCCAATGATCGTGAGGTCTACACGGCTATGGCAAAGAGGTTGTACACTTGTTGCATCACTTATTATTATACATTCATGTCGATCCATTAGGGCTATTTTGGTTCAATGAAGAAACATAGCAATAGGGAATTTTCCAATGGCACTCTACTATTCAATTATTCCTGTATTTTGTTGAAAGGAATGATAGAAAACAAGACCAAGTGCATTAGTGGGAGAATAATATTCTAACTTGAGTCAGGTTCAAACTAATGTTCAAAATTGAGTTCTAAATTAGTTGTGGGGCACATATCGAGGCAGCAATGAATAGTCTGTCTGTCTAATATCTAGTTCACCTAGGGTATGCCTATGTTGTTCATCTTGGGAGGGAAACAAATAGTAAAGCAATCATCATATGTCTTTTTATTTAATTAAAGCAATCATTAGCCTGCTATCATTATTTTTGGATCCATCCACTGGTTGTTACCATAACTCTAAATTTCTGCATGCTCTCGTTACATAATCTCACCATATTTTTTTCGTAAGCATGTCAGATATTGTACATAGTTATGCTGAACATGTAGAGAAAAAGAGAAGAGTTTTGCACGGCAATACAATGTCATGCAGACATCGCTCCTTGGTGGGTTCAATGGCAAACCCTCCCCACCCCTCTCCAGATTGTAATCCAGAGGAAAATATCTGTTCTGAGGCGGACTCAGACGCCGCTGACCACTCCTATTTACTCCCCAAGGAGTTTGATCTACCTTGGCATGATGATGTTAGTCATATCATGCATATGTTGCCTTGTAGTGCCTACTTTTGACATCATATATGTCATCTGCTTAGTTTAGTCATGTTCTGTAATGCCACCTGTTTAGTTTCTATATCATATATGGGAATTATGCAGTCTTATGTCTTTTAGCCAGCCATAATATATGTGAAATGTGCAATGCCATCCTGTTTAACCAGGCATCGTATATTTGAATGATATCTTGCCCATCCTTTTCTTCATTAAATTTCCATTTGTCGACAATGTTTGTAAATTAAACTACTCTTCCTGTGAATCAGCCATTTGGGTGGGAGATGGAAAAATCTGGAGTGAAAACAAGGCCTTTAGAGAAGATAGTTGATACGTCCATTTTGCATCATGCTTTTATATCAATATTTATTGCATTATGGGCTGTAATTATACATTATATCTCAATACTTATGGCTATTCTCTCTTATTTTACAAGGATTACCATGAAGAGGGGGAATGCCGGCTGCTGGAATTCTGGCTGGAAAAGGAACAAACATTGGAAACCTATTCTGCACAACTCCAAAAGTCCTGGAACTCCACGAAACAACTTTTTGGATTTATTAAGAATTTATGAGCGAAAGAAATAGGCCAGGGGGCCCACACCCTGTCCAGGAGACAGCCCCCCCCCCCGCCCCTATAGGGCGCGCCCCTATCTCCTGGGCCCCCTGGTGGGCCTCCGGCATCCATCTTGTGCTATATCATCACCCTTCCCCTGGAAAAAATCGTGGGCAAGCTTACGGGACGAAACTCCACCGCCACGAGGCGGAACCTTGGCAGAATCAATCTAGGGCTCTGGCGGAGCTGTTCTGCCGGGGACACTTCCCTCCGGAAGGGGGAAATCATCACCAACGTCATCACCAACGATCCTCTCATCGGGAGGGGGTCAATCTCCATCAACATCTTCACCAGCACCATCTCCTCTCAAAACCCTAGTTCATCTCTTGTATTCAATCTTGTATCAAAACCACAAATTGGTACCTGTGGGTTGCTAGTAGTGTTGATTACTCCTTGTAGTTGATGCTAATTGGTTTACTTAGTGGAAGATCATATGTTCAGATCCTTTATGCATATTATTACCCCTCTGATTATGAATATGAATATGCTTTGTGAGTAGTTACGTTTGTTCCTGAGGACATGTGTGAAGTCTTGCTATTAGTAGTCATGTGAATTTGGTATTCGTTTGATATTTTGATGAGATGTATGTTGTCTTTCCTCTAGTGGTTTTATGTGAAGGTCGACTACATGACACTTCACCATTATTTGGGCCTAGAGGAAGGCATAGGGAAGTAATAAGTAGATGATGGGTTGCTAGAGTGACAGAAGCTTAAACCCTAGTTTATGCATTGCTTCGTTAGGGGTTGATATGGGCCCATATGTTTAATCTTGTGGTTAGGTTTACCTTAATACTCCTTTTTGTAGTTGCGGATGCTTGCAATAGGGGTTAATCATAAGTGGGATGCTTGTCCAAGTTAGGGCAGTACCCAAGTGCCGGTCCACCCACATATCAAACTATCAAAGTACCAAATGCGAATCTTACGAACGTGATGAAAACTAGCTTGACGATAATTCCCAATGTGTCCTCGGGAGCTCCTTCCTCATTATTAGAATTTGTCCAGGCTTATCCTTTGCTACATAAAGGATTGGGCCACCTTGCTGCACTTTATTTACTTTATTTACTTTTTGCTCGTTACTATTTGTCTTATCACAAAACTATCTATCACCTACTATTTCAGTGCTTGCAGAGAAAACCTTACTGAAAACTACTTGTCATTTCCTTCTGCTCCTCGCTAGGTTCTACACTCTTACTTATCAAAAGGACTACGATAGATCCCCTACACTTGTGGGTCATCAAGACTCTTTTCTGGCGCCGTTGCCGGGGAGTGTAGTGCTTTTGGTGAGTGGAACTTGGTAAGGAAACATTTATATAGTGTGCTGAAATTTTCTGTTACTTCTCACTATGGAAACTAATCCTTTGAGGGGCTTGTTTGGGGTATCTTCACCCCAACCAGAAGAGCAAAGAGATGCTCCTCAACCTACTGAACCTTATGAAAATATTCACTTTGAGATTCCTTCGGGTATGATGGAAAAACTGCTAGCTAATCCTTTTGCAGGAGACGAAACTTTGCATCTAGACTTACACCTTATCTTTGTGGATGAAGTTCGTGGATTATTTAACCTTGTAGGTATCCCCGATGATGTTGTCAAAAGGAAGGTCTTCCCTTTATCTTTGAAGGGTGATGCAACAACATGGTATAGGCTATGTGATGATACGAGATTTCAGAATTATAAGTGGCTGGAGTTGGAATTTCACCAGACGTTCTATCCTATGCATCTTGTTCATTGTGATCGTAATTACATATATAATTTCTGGCCTCACGAAGGAGAAAGCATCGCTCAAGATTGGGGGAGGCTTAAGTCAATGTTATATTCATGCCCCAATCATGAGCTCTCTCGGGAAATTATTATTCAGAATTTTTATGCTCGGCTTTCTCTTGATAATCGCAACCTGCTCGATACTTCATGTGCTAGTTCCTATATGCTGAAGACTATTGATTTCAAATGGGACTTATTGGAAATAATTAAATGCAACTCTGAATGTTGGGGTTCCGATGATGGTAAGGAGACAGGTATGACACCTAAGTTCGATTGTGTTAAATCTTTTATGGATACCGATGCTTTCTGTGGATTTAGCTCTAAGTATGGACTTGACTCTGAGATAGTAGCTACATTTTGTGAAACTTTTGCTACTCACGTTGATCTCCCTAAAGAGAAGTGGTTTAAATATAATCCTCCTGTTGAAGTGAAAGTAGTTGCACCTATTACAGTCGAAGAAAAGACTATTACATATAGTGATCCTATTATTCCTACTACTTATGTCGAAAAACCTCCTTTTCCTGTTAGGATAAAAGATCATGTTGAAGCTTCGACTATTGTTCATAAGAGTAATACTAGGACTTATACACCTCCTGAGCAAATTAATGTTGAACCTGGTATTGCTATGATTAAAGATCTCTTGGATGAGGATTTAGATGGGCATGTTATCTCTTTCTTGGGTGAAACTGCTAATATTGCTAGACCTGATACTAAGACACGTAGACCTGTTGTAGGCACGCCTATTATTTCTGTTAAAATAGGAGATCATTGTTATCATGTCCTATGTTATATGGTTCTAGTGCTAATGCAATACCTTATGATCTTTATAAAGAAATTATGCACGACATTGCACCTATTGAATTAGAAGATATTGATGTTACTATTAAGCTTGCTAATAGGGACACCATTAAACCTATTGGGATTGTTAGAGATGTTGAAGTCTTGTGTGGGAAGATTAAATACCCTGCTGATTTTCTTGTTCTTGCTTCCCCACAAGATGATTTTTGTCCCATTATTTTTGGTAGACCCTTCTTGAATACTGCTAGTCCTAAGATTAATTGTGAAAAGAATATTGTCACTGTTGGCATAGATGGTATGTCTCATGAGTTTAATTTCGCTAAGTTTAGTAGACAACCTTGTTAAAGGGAACCACCTAGTAAGGATGAAATTATTGGTCTTGCTTCCATTGCTGTTCCTCCAATTGATCCGTTAGAACAATATTGGTTAGACCATGAAAATGATATGTTTATGAAGGAAAGGGAAGAAATAGATGAAGTGTTCCTTAAACAAGAACCTATGCTAAAACATAACCTTCGCGTTGAAATTCTTGGGGATCCCCCTCCACCCAAGGGTGATACCATGTTCGAACTCAAACCCTTACCTGATAATCTCAAGTATGCTTATATTGATGAAAAAGAAATATATCCTGTTATTATTAGTGCTAACCTTTCAGAGAAAGAAGAGGAAAGATTATTGAAAACTCTGAAGAAGCACCGAGCTGCTATTGGATATACTCTGGACGATCTTAAGGGCATTAGTCCCACATTATGTCAACACAAAATTTTAGTGGAGAAAGATGCCAAACCAGTTAGAGATCCTCAAAGAAGATTAAACCCCAAAATGAAGGAAGTGGTAAGAAAGGAGATTCTAAAACTCCTTGAGGCAGGTATTATTTATCCCGTTGCTGACAGTGAATGGGTAAGCCCTGTCCATTGTGTCCCTAAAAAGGGAGGTATTACCGTTGTTCCTAATGATAAAGATGAATTGATCCCGCAAAGAATTATTACAGGCTATAGGATGGTAATTGATTTCCGTAAGTTAAATAAAGCTACTAAGAAAGATCATTACCCTTGACCTTTTATTGATCAAATGCTAGAAAGGCTATCCAAACACACATATTTTTGCTTTCTAGATGGTTATTCTGGCTTCTCTCAAATACCTGTGCCCGTGAAGGATCAATCTAAAACTACTTTTACTTGCCCTTTTGGTACTTTTGCTTATAGACGTATGCCTTTCGGTTTATGTAATGCACCTGCTACCTTTCAAAGATGCATGATGGCTATATTTTCTGATTTTTGTGGAAAGATTTGTGAGGTATTCATGGATGACTTCTCCGTCTATGGATCCTCTTTTGATGATTGTTTGAGCAACCTTGATCGAGTTTTGCAGAGATGCGAAGACACTAGTCTTGTCCTGAATTGGGAAAAGTGTCACTTTATGGTTAATGAAGGCATTGTCTTGGGGCACAAGATCTCCGAGAGAGGTATTGAAGTTGATAAAGCCAAAGTTGATGCTATTGAAAAAATGCCATGTCCCAAGTACATAAAAGGTATAAGAAGTTTCCTTGGTCATGCCGGCTTTTATAGGAGGTTCATTAAGGACTTTTCTAAAATCTCTAGGCCTCTGACTAATTTATTGCAAAAGGATATTCCTTTTGTCTTTGATGATGATTGTGTAGAAGCATTTGAAACACTTAAGAAAGCTTTGATCACTGCACCTATTGTTCAGCCACCTGATTGGAATTTACCTTTTGAAATTATGTGCAATGCTAGTGATTATGCTATAGGTGATGTTTTAGGGCAAAGAGTCGATAAGAAATTGAATGTTATCCAGTATGCTAGTAAGACTCTAGATACTGCCTAGAGAAATTATGCTACTACTGAAAAAGAGTTCTTAGCAGTTGTGTTTGCATGTGATAAGTTTAGACCTTATATTGTTGATTCCAAAGTTACTATTCACACTGATCATGCTTCTATTAAATATCTTGTGGAAAAGAAAGATGCTAAGCCTAGACTCATTAGATGGGTTCTCTTGCTCCAAGAATTTGACTTGCATATTATTGATAGAAAGGGAGTTGACAACCCCGTTGCAGACAACTTGTCTAGGTTAGAGAATGTTCTTGATGACCCACTGCCTATTAATGATAGTTTTCCTAGTGAACAATTAGCGGTTGTCAATGCTTCTCGTACTGCCCCTTGGTATGCTGATTATGCTAATTACATTGTTGCTAAATATATACCGCCTAGTTTCACATACCAGCAAAAGAAAAAGTTCTTTTATGATTTAAGACATTACTTCTGGGATGATCCACACCTTTATAAAGAAGGAGTAGATGGTATTATTAGACGGTGTGTGCCTGAGCATGAACAGAACAAATCCTACGCAAGTATCACTCTGAATCTTATGGAGGACACCACGCTGGAGATAGAACTGCACACAAGGTACTACAATCTGGTTTTTATTGGCCTACTCTCTTCAAAGATGCTCGTAAGTTTGTCTTATCTTGTGATGAATGTCAAAGAATAGGTAACATTAGTAGACGTCAAGAAATGCCTATGAGTTATTATCTTGTTATTGAACTGTTTGATGTTTGTTTTCCTGCCTCCAATGGTTATACACATATTTTAGTTGTTGTTGATTATGTTACTAAGTGGGTAGAAGCTATTCCAACTAGTAGTGCTGATCATAGCACTTCTATTAAAATGCTTAAAGAAGTTATTTTTCCGAGGTTTAGAGTCCCTAGATATCTTATGACTGGTGGTGGTTCACACTTTATTCATGGTGCTTTCCATAAGATGCTTGCTAAGTACGATGTCAATCATAGAATCACATCTCCTTATCACCCGCAGTCTAGTGGTCAAGTAGAGTTGAGCAATAGAGAGCTCAAATTAATTTTGCAAAAGACTGTGAATAGATCTAGAAAGAATTGGTCCAAAAAACTTGATGATGCATTATGGGCCTATAGAACTGCATACGAAAATCCTATGGGTATGTCTCCATATAAGATGGTTTATGGAAAAGCGTGTCATTTACCTCTTGAACTTGAACATAAAGCATATTGGGCTATTAAAGAGCTCAATTATGACTTCAAACTTGCCGGTGAGAAGAGGTTGTTTGATATTAGCTCACTTGATGAATGGAGAACCCAAGCATATGAGAATGCCAAGCTTTTCAAAGAAAAAGTCAAACACTGGCATGATAAGAGGATACAAAAGCGTGAGTTTAACATAGGAGATTATGTGTTATTATTCAACTCTCGTTTAAGATTTTTTCCAGGAAAACTTCTCTCAAAATGGGAAGGTCCCTACGTTATCGAGGAGGTCTATCGTTCTGGTGCTATAAAAATCAACAACTTCGAAGGCACAAATCCGAGGGTGGTTAACGGTCAAAGAATTAAACATTATATTTCAGGTAATCCTATCAATGTTGAAACTAATATTATTGAAACCATAACCCCCGAGGAATACATAAGAGACACTTTCCAGAATGTTCCAGACTCCGAAAAAGCATAGGTACGTAGTACGGTAAGTAAACCGACTCCAAAACAATTCTAATGGCAATTTTTATCAGTTTTGGATTATTTAAAATTTTAGGAAGAAAGAAGTAGTCCGAAAGGGACACGGTGCTCCCACGAGAGAGGAGGCCGCGCCCCCACCTGTAGGGCGCGCCCCTTGTCTCGTGGGCACCTCGTGTGCCTCCCGGACTCTGTTTTCTTGTATGTTACATATTTTGGTCGGTAAAAATTTATTATATATACTCCTGAAGGTTTCGACCACCGTATCACGCAAATATCTTCTGTTTTCGTTTCGAGCTGTTCCTGTTGCAGATTTAGAGCACCATGACTTCTCCCTCCTCCAACAACGAAGACAAGGATGCCTGGCTATTGAAGATAGAGTTGAAAAGAGAGGAACCAGAAGAGATCAACAAGGATGAAGGGATCAAGAAGGCCATGGAGGTTCAAGCTCCGGTGGTGAAATAAGAAGACATCCCTCAACCTTTACCTAACCTTTTCACTCTAACAGAGATATAAGCTTTCAAGATGATTGAGTTAGCCCGCATACAGAACAAGTATCTCACACAGGAGAATATTTTGTTGAAGGATCATAATGATGGGCTCAAGGGAATTATCCGCAAGTTGGAGGAGCTTTTACACTCGATGTGCGATTATCCACCGTCATCATCACCACCTCCATCACCTCCAAGGAAATAATCACATGGGTATGGGCACTCCCCTTGGCAACTGCCAAGCTTGGGGGAGGTGCCCCGGTATCGTATCACCATCACACTCCTATCTTTACCGCTTTATTTAGTTCGATCCTTTTAGTAGTATCTTGATCTAGTAGGTTGAAGTTTTGATATCAAGTAGTTTTAAGTTTTGCATTGTGATCTCTTTATGTAAGCGAGTCCGTGTGCTATCTATAATAAAGATTAGTGTTGAGTCAAGGGCTTTGCTATGTTGCTATGATCTTGAGAAAGTAGAAAGAACAAAAGAGTTCATATTGATCTTATGGATAGTGATAACTTCACACATAGAAAGTATGAGGCATAAAAATTGTTGAGAGTTGATGAACGTAGCCTTGGTCATCATTGCAATTAATAGGAAGTGATAAGGAAAGAGGGGTTCACATATAGATATATTATCTTGGACATCTTTTATGATTGTGAAGCACTCATTAAGTATGACATGCTAAAAGAGTTGATGTTGGACAAGGAAGACAACATAATGGTTTATGTTTTCCGACATCTCAGTTAAAATATATTGTCACTAACCTTCCAAACACGTTGAGCTTGCCTTTCCCCCTGTTGCTAGCTAAAATTCCTTGCACCAAGTAGAGATACTACTTGTGCTTCCAATTATCCTCAAACCCAGTTTTTCCATGAGAGTCCACCATACCTACCTATGGATTCAGTAAGATCCGTCAAGTAAGTTGTCATCGGTGCAAGCAATAAAAATTGCTCTCTAAATATGTATGACTTATTAGTGCAGAGAAAATAAGCTTTGTATGAACTTGTTGTGGAAGTAATAAAAGCGACGGATTATACATAATAAAGGTCCACATACAAGGGGCAATATAAAGTGACGTTCTTTTGCATTAAGATTTCGTGCATCAACCGTAAACGCGCATGACAACCTCTGCTTCCCTCTGTGAAGGGCCTATCTTTTACTTTATGTTTTTACTTTATGCTTGAGTAAAGGTGATCCTCACCTTTCCACTTTTTCATTTTATCCTTTGGTAAGCTCCTCGTGTTTGAAAGATCTTGATACATATATCCAATTGGATGTAAGTTGGCATAGGCTATTATTGTTGCCATCACCTAAAGGTGAATACGTTGGGAGGCAACACAATAAGCCCCTATCTTTCTCAGTGTCCGCCTGAAACTCTGTAACCACAAGTATTGCGTGAGTGTTAGCAATTATGGGAGACTACGAGATAGTTGAGTATGTGATCTTGTTGAAAAGCTCTATTCTTGACTCTTTCTGATTTACGATAAATTGCAATTGCTTCAATGAATGAGATTATAGTTTGTTAGTTCCCAATGAAGTTTATGAACCATACTTGACGTTGTGAACTGCTTATTACTTGAGCATAGGAAATCATATGACAAAATCTATATATGTTGTTGTTATTAGAATGATCATGATGCCCTCATGTCCGTATTTTATTTTTTATCGACACCTCTATCTCTAAACATGTGGACATATTTTTAGATTTCGGCTTCTGCTTGAGGACAAGCGAGGTCTAAGCTTGGGGGAGTTGATACGTCCATTTTGCATCATGCTTTTATATCAATATTTATTGCATTATGGGCTGTCATTATACATTATATCTCAATACTTATGGCTATTCTCTCTTATTTTACAAGGATTACTATGAAGAGGGGGAATGCCAGCAGCTGGAATTCTGGCTGGAAAAGGAGCAAACATAGGAAACCTATTCTGCACAACTCCAAAAGTCCTGAAACTCCACGAAACAACTTTTTGGATTTATTAAGAATTTATGAACAAAAGAAATAGGCCAGGGGGCCCACACACTGTCCAGGAGACAGGGGGCGCCCCCCCTATAGGGCGCGGCCCCCTATCTCCTGGCCCCCCTCGTGGGCCTACGGCGTCCATCTTCTACTATATCATCACCCTTACCCTGAAAAAAATCATGGGCAAGCTTATGTGACGAAACTCCGCCGCCGCGAGGCGGAACCTTGGCGAAATCAATCTTGGGCTCTGGTGGAGCTGTTCTGCCGGGGACACTTCCCTCTGGAAGGGGGAAATCATCACCAATGTCATCACCAACGATCCTCTCATCGGGAGGGGGTCAATCTCCATCAACATCTTCACCAGCACCATCTCCTCTCAAAACCCTAGTTCATCTCTTGTATCCAATCTTGTATCAAAACCACAAATTGGTACCTGTGGGTTGCTAGCAGTGTTGATTACTCCTTGTAGTTGATGCTAATTGGTGTACTTAGTGGAAGATCATATGTTCAGATCCTTTATGCATATTATTACCCCTCTGATTATGAATATGAATATGCTTTGTGAGTAGTTACGTTTGTTCCTGAGGACATGGGTGAAGTCTTGCTATTAGTAGTCATGTGAATTTCGTATTCGTTTGATGTTTTGATGAGATTTATGTTGTCTTTCCTCTAGTGGTGTTATGTGAACATCGACTACATGACACTTCACCATTATTTGGGCCTAGAGGAAGGCATAGGGAAGTAATAAGTAGAAGATGGGTTGCTAGAGTGACAGAAGCTTAAACCCTAGTTTATGTGTTGCTTCGTTAGGGGTTGATATGGGCCCATATGTTTAAAGTTGTGGTTAGGTTTACCTTAATACTCCATTTTCTAGTTGTGGATGCTTGCAATAGGGGTTAATCATAAGTGGGATGCTTGTCCAAGTTAGGGCAGTACCCAAGTGCCGGTCCACCCACATATCAAATTATCAAAGTATCGAACGCGAATCTTACGAACGTGATGAAAACTAGCTTGACGGTAATTCCCAATGTGTCCTCCGGAGCTCCTTCCTCATTATTAGAATTTGTCCGGGCTTATACTTTGCTACATAAAGGATTGGGCCACCTTGCTGCACTTTATTTACTTTATTTACTTTTTGCTCGTTACTGTTTGTCTTATCACAAAACTATCTATCACCTACTATTGTAGTGCTTGCACAGAAAACCTTACTGAAAACCACTTGTCATTTCCTTCTGCTCCTCGTTGGGTTCGACACTCTTACTTATCGAAAGGACTACGATAGATCCCCTACACTTGTGGGTCATCAATAGTGCTACCTGTCGAAGCAGATCTCTTGTTGGGTCCCGATAGCTCCTCAGAGATGGATTCAGAGACAGATGACCAGTCCAATTCCCCCACCGAGGTGTATGCTCTAACTTGGCACGGTTATACTGCTCATATCATGCATATGGTATCTTGCATTGCATAGTTTAGACATCATATACACAATATTCAACACCATGTTCTTAGTTCAGACATCATGTCGAATGCCCTATGTTTAGCATATAAATCACATATGTGAATTAAATGATGCGATCCTAATTACTTAGATAACATGTAGGTGAATTATGTCATGCGGTCCTGATTACTTAGATAACATGTAGGTGAATTATGTCATGCGGTCCTGTTTTGTTATTCATCATATATTTGAATTATGTTATGCTATGCTATCCAGTTTAGATAGACATCATATATGTGAAATAATGTAATGTATCTGTTTTTGTTAAACAATATACATGTCAACTATTTCATGCCCTCTTTTTTCCACACTATCTATTGCATCTGTCTCTCATACAATGTATGTACATTCAACCATGTTTCCTGTTTATCAGCCATTTGAATTGGAGCAGGTGATGCCATTATCTAGTGTACTAAAAACAGTCTTCAAATAAAATAGTGCTACCTCTTGGTGGAGATAACACCCCGGTTGTACATGCACAAGAACCAGCCCTACCACACATAACCCAAACTCTCGCAGATTGTACCCCTACTGCGATGGACAGAGAACCAGCTTCACCCAATCTAACCCCAACCCCAGCCGATATTAACCCAGTTCCTGTTGACACAGCACCATCTCCACCATAGAGCTCCCAAACTAGAGCAGTTAGTAAGGCAGCTCCAGTGCCCAAAGGGCCAGTACTATCACGGCGAACCCCAACTCCACCAGTTAGTACGCCTATTCCTGTGGAGGAAGCACAACCAACTAGTCGTAGTTTAGCATCTGTTGCATTTGATGTTGTTAAATTGTATGTGCGCATCTTCCCATCTTGGAAATATTATACTAAAGATGAAGGAAAATGCTAGTTGCAGGTGTTTGTCTAGGAGTTATGTGTAAGTAATGTTATTCATGGCAATTACTTTGCTTCATCCCATACATCCTACCTCCATGATGGTTATAATACAGCAAATTTTCCCATTTTTCTCTGTAGAGAAGGACCGAAGAAACTCAGGATAAGGTAACCTATGCTAATACCTCTGCTATCTTCAAGAATGCTTGGTGGCAGTATCGGAATTACCTGAAGAAAACATACTTCACCGGCAAAGAAACTCATCAAATTCCCTTACGTTCTCCTGAGACACATTTACTGGATGATGACTGGGAATGCCTTGTTCTGTACTGGTCCCGAACCAAGAATGTGGTAAGGTCTATGAGCTCATTTTCTATTTTTAAGTATTATATTCTTGCGTCTTACTGTACTCTGTTCATGTAGAACAAGTGCCTAAACCTGAAGAACAACTCCTCTAATTTAAGATTCCATTGCTATCATAGTTCAAAAAAGCCCTAGGCGTTAATTGTGCGTTTTGCCACCGCCTTGCGCTTTACTGACCAAAGGGCATGCTTATGCGTAGTTATGCACAGATTAAGCATAGTTATGCGCAATGCATTTTGCCAACGCCTAGAGCCTAGGTGCGCTTAGGCACGCCTTTTTTCACTATGATTGCTTTGCTCTTGTATCATTGTATTTACTCATACAAATTTATTTTTAAATTGAAGGATCCAAACGAAACTCCAATGGCACAGTAGGTATGTTCACGCATGTTTCTTTAATAGGTTTGCTCTTATCAATAGCTCTATTGATTTCAATTTCAATTGTGTATACAGTTGACTTGCATATCATGCACATTACTAGCATCACAACAGAGCCAATAGTGTTGTTGTACATGTAGACCCGTGGTACCCATCTGAAATCTTGTTTTGCCGTGTAGTTTCCCACGCTTTGTATTCTTTCACTACTGCTTTGTCTTGAACTGATATGATTTGAACCGTGTCTCTATTTTGATTTGGCAAGACAATGCAGTGACCATAGGACATATATATATATATATATATATATATATATATATATATATGTTTGTTTGATGATTTTATTATGTACTAGTACTTGGCAATAGAAGACTTGGTAGTTTAATCATGTCCACCTTATTAATGAACTAGTTCACCGAAATGAGTTTCATATACTAGTACATGCTAAACTTGTTATGTGTCTGCTTGTTTCTTCTTTTAGAATGCTGACAGAATATTGGGGAAGAGTGCCTTATTAAGCAATGGTAAAGGAAGTAATGCAGATAAGGTTCAGGATAGTGGCACATCCTTGTTGGTCTCCAACAAAGCTGATAAAACAGCTAAGGAAGACTACCTTGAAGACAGCGAGACAACCCCAAAGTCCTGTCTTGGTTCAGTGTTCGAGTTACTTGCCACTACCGCTTGCACACGCTATTCAAACTCACTGTCTGAATCAGTTCGGTTTCTTGAGTCTCAACTACAAGCTGAAAGACATCGATCAGCTGTGCTGCGACAAGAAGCGGAAGGACTGCGGAAGTCCCTGGAGCAGTCAGATGCATACTTTCTGGTGCAGCAACAAGCGTTGGAGGATTTTAGCGCCAAACAGGACAAAGCTAATAAGCTTGCTAAGCTTATTGCCAGCATGGTGGATACCCAGGATAACGTTTCTTGAGCTCTTGTGAAGTTGTTTCAGTTATGCTCTTGTTTTGCTGCCGCGTTTATTTGCACTGGTGGCCAATTTTGACTACCAGTGTATGTAATATGCTGCTTTGTTCCATATATTTGCACTGGTGGCGAACTTTGATGCCCAGTGGATGTAATATGTGTAATAGCGGTAATAGGCTAGCATTTATTGCTTGCTTATTTATTTCCTTATTATCTTGTTTAGTTGTTTGCTTTTAGTCACTGCAGTTCTTTTTCTGTGTTTTTCTAGTGGACATAATAGCCTATTTTCGGTAACTAGGCCAAAATAATCATGGCAACACATGGACTGTTGTAACCATGGGCCTCCTGCAGGCCGTATGTTCTATGGGCCTTCTTCCGGCCGTAGGATCCATTGGCCTTCTATACGGGCCGTAGGATCCATTCGCCTTCTATACGGGCCTTCTACGGGCCTTAGGATTCATGGGCTTTCTATGGGCCGTAGGGTCCATGGGCCTTCTATGGTTCGTAGGGTCCATGGGCCTTCTACAGGCCATGCGATCCACTGGCCTTCTATGGGCGGTATGATCCATGGGCATTCTACGGGGCGTATCGTCATTCCGCCAATCATGGGCCGTACTGTTCGTGGACCATAACGGGCCGTTAATAGGTCGTATTTGATAAGTCTATGAAAACAGCCCAACGGGTCTTTTTTTACACGAAAACGGCCCAACGTATTAACGGTCCACAAACGGACCGACTGCAACGACAGGCTGAATTTGGCCCACAAGCAGAAAATGACAGTAATGGGTCGTATGTAACTGAATGCTGCAAATGAGCCCAAGAACCAATGGGCCTTGAGAAGGCCGAAAGATAACTTGGGCTGGAAACGGCCCAATGGAATAACGGGCCATTAATGGGTATAAAGTGATACACTATTCATTATGGGCCAGTTTCACAACGGGTCGTTAATGGGCCAAGAGTTACAAAGGGCCTCATATGGGCCGAAAGAAGTCATGGGCCACACATGGGCCGGAAGCTAAAACGGGCTGGAATCATATTGGACGGCCCAGATGACGCTACTCGGCATAATTCGGAGAGGTCGTAAAGGGCCCTGTGTTAGCGGGTTGTAAATGGGCTATATGCGAACATGTCGTTAACAGGCTTTCCATGGGCCGACCCGCCACCTTTTGACCAAGTCAAACAGGCCAGCCTTTTCACAGGAATGGGCCTTTGTTGGGCCGTGCCACCTGTCGATGTATCATAGGCGCCTTCGGTCCAATGAGTGGATGACATCTGTCCCAACGGTGAGCCGACACGTGTTTCCTCCAGCCAATGATGAGTTTACACATGGAAAATCCCCATTGGTCGGGGCTATTAACAGGTTATCGGATCCAAAACCGGACCCGATAGCTTAATGGCGTTCCGCTACAGTGGATGCCACGTGTCGGTCACCCTTGACGAAAGCACTTCTGTGACACGCGATTTATCATCATGGAAGTGGACACTTCAGTGATAATAATTTTGCTAATGTCATGGAACACTTCTACGATAGCACAGGTATGACTATCTTGATTCTGTCATAAAATCGTCATGGATGTACATGCATGACAGAAAACGCGACCTACTGTGACAAACACGTATCATCACGGAAGTGTATTTTTTTTTGTACTGTTACTTTCCGATGATATCATGATGGCTTGCTTATATTACTTTCAACATTTACTAAAAAATATTTTTGCTCAGAACATGTTGTTCTTAAGATTGACTACAGTATGCGCATTTTTGTATTTGACTCCAACTTGATATGATGTTGTAGGCCACCTGGTGTCCCTACCCTTCCTTATCCCAGAACCTTTCAAACAAAAGTGTCACGACAGCTGCAGGTGGTTCCTGGCTTGGTCAGACGATGGTGAATGATTTATGATCGTTCGCACGTACCTGACATGTTGTTTTGTGGAATACAATCACAGTCACTTCAAGGTCTTTGAGCAGGATCTTGGCTCCTGCGGGCCTTCAGGATTTTTTGACTGGAGGCTGGTAAGTAGCCTTGGCACATGCTGTCTATTTCTTGGACTGAATTATCCGATTAACCAGGAGATAACCGATGGCAAGGGTCATGATGGCAGCGCGGTTTCATTCATTAGGTAAAATTGTGTGTACACATCATACCATGCGTCTCTCCATGCACCATACCCTGATATGTGCCGCCACGCCCTACGGCCCAAAGTAGGAGAGACGGTCACAAGTATCAGACTTCGACCTGCTGGCTGGAGTTTCCCCCTTCAGGCACCCATCTGGTTCAAGCCGCCAGCCAATCTCCAGAGCTTAATAAATAGTAAAGTCTAATTGAGCCTGTTAGTTAGATGTGTACACTTGGTGTAGTAGGATCTTTATTTAGTTTGACACATGCACTTGTTCTTTTTTGGTAGCCCTTTTCTAGTGATGGCTAATGTTTGGTTTGGAAGAGAGAGCTGCATCTTTAATCTTCTGACCTGCTTACTGCTTCTGTTGCACCCCCAGCCCTGGTTGCTGCTGCTTCTGGTGCACCCCCAACCCTAGTTGTTGGTATTGTTGTTGTTCTCAATGTACAATCAGTAGTATATTTCTTCTGTTGGTTAAATAAATGTGTTGTTAGAACGACAAACACAATGTTTTGGAAGTCGTTGCACGGTCTGATCCTTTAGTGCCCCGTACCATAGATAATGCATACTATTTTTGGTATCAAACACATTTTCCACTCGTCGATAACATGCAGCCCACCGATGAAGGCCCAATAGAGGATCCCATAATTAACTGGAAGGGATGGTCTCACATGAATCCAGCCCAGGTACATGCTCATGGTCCCCTAAACATAAATAAGTCAATAAATAAATAAAGCTAAATGCTCATGCACCAGTTCTTTAAATTCACGATTTGAAAAGTCAAATTTTAACAGGAGGATATTATTTCCTATGAGAGTGTCATTACATCCAGTCAATATTATTCTTAGGCAAAGATAGCCACAACTCTTTTTTCTCCCACCATTTTCTTCCTACAATTAGCGGATCCATGCAAATCATAGTCAACGTCGTACATAGTTCCGGTCCATTATTATTTTTTGATATGAATGCCCAACCCAGCCCAACACATTGGTGACACCAGTTTATCCTCTGTCTTGGTGCGCTCGCTGCGGCGCCGCCGTCCGGCCTTGTGAACATAGTGAATAGGGAGAGGATTGTAGTTCTGAGTATGACAGTATGGACCCACCAGGTCTACTCCAGAACACAAGCAAGCGCCTCTTTTACTACTCAGATGCACCCCTCGTTTTTACTCTAATACACCATGTTGATATCTGGGACCCACTTCATAGTCAACGTATAGTTAATTAACAACAGAATTGCACAACTTTTTTTTGAGGATTTGTTCAGAGGAGCAGGCTATAAACTGGGTTGTGTCGTCACTGTGGCCCGTCTAACAACATGACCAGCCCAATAGTTTTTTCTTGGGGAAAATAGGTAGCCCACTATTTCTTCTTGAAGAATACCCAAGCTAGGCCTATTTGGTTTCTCCGACTTACTGGGCTGCAAATCTTTCAAGACGAGGAGGGATGCATTCCGGCCTGGCCAAAGAGTATGGGCAATATATCTTAAAAGTAATATGAAAGGGGTTGCAAATTCCAAAAAAATTATAACAAATGGGTGATACGTCTCCAACCTATCTATAGTTTATGAAGTATTTATACCATGTTTATAATATTTTCACATGATTTTGGTATGATTTGATTAGAACTAACCCGTACTGATGTTGTTTTCAGCAGAACTACCATGGTGTTGTTTTTGTGCAGAAATAAAAGTTCTCGGAACGCACTGAAAATCAGCGGATAATATTTTTGGAAAATATTAAAAATAGTGGAACAAAAAGTTACCGGAGGGGAGTCCCGAGGCCACCAAGAGGGTGGAGCGTGCCCCCCTAGGGCGCGCCCCTGCCTCGTGGACTCCCCGTGGGGCCCCTGACGTGAAACCAACGCTAACCCCTCCTATAAATCGATAAAACCTCGTAAAAGAAAGGGATTGGAAGTTCCACCACCGCAAGCCTCTGTAGCCATGAGAAATCAATCTAGGCCCTCTTTGGCAACCTGCCAGAGGGGGCCATCATCACCGGAGGCCATGGGGGAGGATCTCGGATGGGACATCACCGCCATGAAGGACAAGGACCAGAGGGAGGACCTCTCCCCATCCAGGGGGGGGGGGGTCCATGGAGGAGGAAGCACAATGCGGAGAACCTCTCCTCCTCTCTCTCGGTGGCACCGGAGTGCCATCAGGAGGGGAATCATCGTCGCGGGTGATCGTCTTCATCAACATCACCATCATCATCATCATCATCATCATCATCATCATCATCATCATCATCTCTTTTACGCAGTCCACTCTCCCGCACCCTGCTATAATCACTACTTAAACATGGTGCTTTATGACACATATTATGATCCAATGATGTGTTTCCATCCTATGATGTTTTCAGTAGATATCCTTTGTCTTTGGGTTGATTGATGATCTAGATTGGTATGAGTTGTATGTTTTATTTTGGTGTTGTCCTATTGTGCCCTCCGTGTCACGCAAGCGTGAGGGATTTCCACTGTAGGGTATTGCAATACGTTCATGGTTCGCTTATAGTGGGTTGCTTGAGTGACAGAAGCATAAACTCGAGTAAGGAGGTTATTGCGTATGGGATAAAGGGGACTTGATATGTTAATGCTATGGTTGAGTTTTACCTTAATGACCTTTAGTAGTTGTGGATGCTTGCTAGAGTTCCAACCATAAGTGCATATTATCCAAGAAGAGAAAGTATGTTAGCTTATGCCTCTCCCTCATATAAAATTGCAATAATGATTACCGATCTTGTTAACAATTGCTTAGGACAATTCTGCACACCGACCCATCATTATTCCACACTCGCTATTTATAATACTTAAGTAATATATTCTAACTTTATGATAACATCACCTACTTTTATATTTTAGCTCTCCGATATCATGCAAAGTTATCCTCTTCATACCCACAACATAGTTTTATTTCTCGTTTCTAGTTGGAAGCAAACGTTCCGTGTACGTAGAGTCGTATCAGTGGCAGATAGGACTTGATAGAATATTGATCTTACTTTTAGCTCCTTGTGGGTTCGACACTCCATACTTATCACTTCCACCTTTGGAAATTGCTACGATGATTCCTTGCACTTGGGGATTATCAAGCTCTTTTCTGGCGCCGTTGCCGAGGAGCAATAGCGTAGGGTTGATATTCTTGTGTGTGCTTGTTTGCTTTCTTAACTTAGTAGTTTTTGTTTTCCCTTTTTGTTTTGCTTAGTTGTGGGTGAAATATACAAAAAATTTGAAAGAATGAAAATACATAAAGATTCACTTGCCTCATTTGCCTAAAAAGTTTTTCAAAAAGAGAAGTGATTGGAAAGTTATGCATTGCAGAAGTGAGGGTCGACCTTGAACACTTGTGTTCATGCTCATGCAAACAATGTAGCATTTTCATGGAAGTTTCTCTGAAAATAATTATCCCCTTGTATATCCATTGTAATATAAAAATAATGTGCCAAGCTTTGGTTTTAGGATGATTAGACTACTTGTTTACTATGTGCAGTGCAAAAACAGAAACTTTAGCTCTAGCGCGTGAATTTACATTTTTTACTGGAAAGTCAAACGGGTCTGAAAGTTTTTGAAAAGTACTTCTATACCATGTTTTTAAATTGTCATATTTGTTTTAGAATTTTTGGAGTTACAGAAGTATACGAAATTTCCAGATTACTACAGACTATCCTGTTTTTGACAGATTCTGTTTTCTATGTGTTCTTCGCTTATTTTGATGAATCTATGGGTAGTATCGGGCGGTATGAACCATGGTGAAGTTGGAATACAGTAGATATAATGCTAATATGAAACTGGAATGAGTTTACAACAGTATCTAAAGGTAGTGATTTGCTTTATTATACTAACGGATCTCATAAAGTTTTTGTTAAGTTTTGTGTGGATGAAGTGTTTGAAGAACGAGGAGTTACCGATGTGAGAAGAATGAAGAGAGGCAAGAGTTCAAGCTTGGGGATGACCAAGGCACCCCAAGTAAATATTTCAAGGATACTCAAGCATCTAAGCTCGGGGATGTGCCGGTTGGCATCCCATCTTTCTTCTTCGACAATTAGCAGTATACCTCAATTTTTTTTGTTCACATGATTTGTGTCCTTTGTGTTTTTCTTTTTCTTTAAGAACCATGAAAGTATGAGATAGCCCTTCATTTATTTACATAATTATTCATGTGCTTCACTTATATCTTTTGAGTATGATCTTGTAGAATGCTTCGTGTGCTTCACTTATATATGTTGACCTTGGATATTGGTTAGTCTATATTAATTGTAGAATGCTCCATGAACTTCACTTATATCTTTTGGATTATGAATAATACTATCATCGAAAGAGGGTTTGGAAGAGTGTCAACTTTAGGAATTAGTGATCCCACTATTTTGGAGGGTGTCGAATCTATTTGAGAAAGTGGATTTGGAGAGGTCTTGACTTTAGTTAGTAATGATTCCACTATTTCGGAAGAGGTTCCAATTGATTATGAGAACAAAGTTGCTATCTATGATTGTTATTGTGATGAAATGTATGCTATAAAGAATAATGTTCACCATGAAACTTGTCATCATGATTTTAATTTTTAATTGGAGTATGCCTCACATGATAGTTATTTTATTGAGTTTGCTCCCACTATTCCGAATGAGAAGAATTTTGCTTATGTGGAGAGTAGTAAAATTTCTATGCTTGTAGATCATGAAAAGAATGCTTTATGTGATGGTTGTATTGTTGAATTCATTCATGATGCTACTGAAAATTATTATGAGGGAGTAATATATGTGTGTAGGAGTTACAATAATATCAAGTTTCCTCTCTATGTGCCTAAAGTTTTGAAGTTATACTTGGTTTGGCTTCCTATGCTAGTTGATTCTTGTTCCTATAAATTGTGTGCTCACGAAATCCCTAGGCATAGGAAGTGGGTTAGACTTAAATGTGCTAGTCATATTCTTCATGATGCTCTCTTTATGTTTCAATTCTTATCTTTTATGTGAGCATCATTGAAATCATCATGCCTAGCTAAAAGGCATTAAAGAAAAGCGCTTGTTGGGAGACAACCCAATATTTACCCCCACTATTTTTGTGTGTTCACATGATTAAGCTACTGTATTAATCATGTTTTATAGCTTTTGTTTCAATGAAGTGCCAAGTAAGACCTTTGGGATAGCTTACTGTAGCGACCCGACCTCAAACGGTCAAGTCTCTGTGCATCAGTGTCATCCCTGGATCGGTAATGCTGACACACACAGTACTCGAGGATTTATAACAGAGTCTCAATCGCACACTTATTACATCAAAATGTCTCAAAAGAGAACTTATTACAATAATATGGCTTAAGGCCATCTAAATAAGATAATAGCAGAAGGCTTGGAAGATAAAGTGAGTCCATCAACTCCAACGGCATAACTGAGTGAACGGCAACGACCTAGTGCACCTTACTCGTCGTCTGAAAAGTCTGCAACATGATATGTTTCAGCCCGAAATGGGTCAGCACATGGAATATGCTGGCAATGTAACACAAAAGAGCAATGAACAGAATAAATGCTATCACTACATGCATATATGGCTGGTGGAAAGCTCTATGGTTAATGTTTTTGTATAAAGCCAATTTTTCCCTATAACAAAGGAATATATTTTATTTAACTATCATGGTGGTTGTTAAACATTGATAAGGTTCCTCCAACTCAATCCCAATTAAACATGTATCAATTAACCCAACAAATTAATTTAGAGTGATGAGATCAACATGATAATCCAAGAACCAGATGCTCAAGATGTCCATAATCGGGGACACGGCTAACCATGGTTAGTTTGTACACTCTGCAGAGGTTTGTGCAATTTTCCCCACAAGACTCGATCTCCTCCGTTAGATTTCTTGCACTACTTGGTGTTTGAGAAACGGATGACTGAGACACAGTCTTTCAGAAACATTAACTCTTTACTTTGGATGGACTGTTACACCTACTTTCCCCTACATCTTCTAGCCCATCACTGAAAGAGGTCATGCAACCTACTCAACTATGCTAGAGCCCATAATAGCTTGTGGCTGCACATAGAAGTTTCTAGCATGAAATATCTTATGATCCCTTTGAGCCTGGGTGGCGAAACATAGGATGATCACACGGGTATTCCGGGATATCCAAGGACAACACTAGATTCTCTAGGTGCCCACAACCAATCCACCTAGATGTGTATTTAAGTAGCCACCTTAAGTTAACCATTAATTAACAATTCTCACATCTGTCATGGATACACTCACCCAATCCACGTCTACGAGCATAGCATAGCAATCTAAGCATAATGTAGAAGTAACTCCCAAAGGTTTGATAATAAAAGGCAATAGGTTCTACCTCATCATCTACTTCCCAAAACTACAAGTTAATCAGATCCTAACCATGCAATGTTTGAGAATTGTAACTAGTGCATAAATGTTTTTGGTAATAAAGGGATATAATAAAAGTGTTACTTGCCTTGCTGACGATCTGCAAAACCTAGAGACTCGTAATACAACGCATCGCACTCTGGGAATTCTATCGCAAACAAACAATAGCATACACAAGCACTCAAGCACAGACGCATGGGTAAAACTCAGATAAAAAGATCCAATCTGAAAGTTCAACTGAAGAGCTTCGATTGGCAAAAAGAAACAACTCAAACGGAGCAATGAAACTCAAGATACGAACGAAACAAGATCGTTTACTAATTTGTACTGAAGCCAAATTTTACAGTAGCAAAATCATGTTCAAGTTGGTTAACTAGAAAGTTGGTTACTAATTTAGGCGCTGGTTTCATCTAATTTGGATAAATGAGTAAAAAGTTATACTAGATTGAAGATCAGGGCAGGAATCGCGATAAAAAATAATCACAGATAAAACCCTGGAAAAAAACGAAACGAACAGACTAACGAACGAATGTTCGCTGTCCGAACCTAACTGGCGAACAATGTTCGTTAAAACGAACAAACGGACGATTGTCCGCTAAATAACTAAACCGACGAAAAACCGAACCGATCTAATAAAAATGAAACTAGGGTTTTATAAAAAAACGACGGTTTTACCTAAAACCAAAAAACAAAATCAGGCGGCGAGATCCGCGAAGTCCGGCTGCTCCGACGGCTTCCGGCGAGGCGGGGCGGCGGGGCTCCGGCAGCGTGGGGCAACGGCGGCGCGGCGTCGGCACGCGTGCGGCGGCGGCTTGCGGCGACGGGCGGCACAGGCGGCGGCGGCTTCGAGCGCGGGGCAGCGGTGGTGGCGGTGCGGGAGGAGAGGGCGGCGGGGCGGCGGGATTTATAGGAGGCCGGTGGGTGGTGGCTTATGAAGGGGATCGGGCATAGGGAGTCTGAGGTGCTCACGGCTTCGCCGGCGGCGGCGTGCGACAGCGGGACTCTGCCTGGGGGTCGGGGTTGACGGGGGCGGTGGCTTGGGCCACGGCCCACTCAGGCGTGCGCGCATGAGGCGCAGGGAGGCGGCGGATGGCCCGGATCGGCTGGGCCGTTGGCCCAGCCAGGCGACATGCGTTTTTTTAAATAAGTTCTGCCGAAAGAAAGAAATATCCTAAGAAATATAAAAAACTCCTAAAAATGCCAAAAACAATTTTCTCCATCGAAATAAAATATTTTGAATAGAATGAACATTTTTCTGGCCTAAAAATGCAATTTTGAAAAATGCATATTTTTCTAATTCAAATAAAATAGTAATAAAAATCTGAATATAATCACTTATTTGATTTTAACATTTTTCCTCCAATATTTCTATTATTTTGGAGAAGTCATTTTATCTCCTCTCTTTTATTTCAATATTGGAAATATTCGTGGAGAAGAACATTAAAAGCAAAATGATCCTCTTTCCAAATTTGAGAAAATTCAAATATGAAAATAAACGAAATCCCCAACTCTCTCTGTGGGTCCTTGAGTTGCTTAGAATTTCTTGGATCAAACCAAAATGCAATAAAAAATATGATATGCATATGATGACCTATGTAGAACATTCCAAATTGAAAATTTGGGATGTTACAAACCTACCCCCCTTAGATGAATCTCGCCCTCGAGATTCGGGTTGGCTAGAAAATAGGTGTGGGTGGTCCTTCCGTAGATCTTCCTCTCGTTCCCAGGTGGCTTCATCCTTGGTATGGTGGCTCCACTGAACTTTGCAAAACTTTATAAACTTGCTGCGTGTGACTCGGCTGGCAAACTCAAGAATCTTCACTAGTTTCTCCTTGTAGGTCAAATCACTATCCAACTGAATCGCTTCCAGTGGCAATGTATCTCTCAGAGGAATATCGGCCATCTCTGCGTGGCACTTCTTTAACTGGGAAACGTGAAATACATCGTGAACTCCTGACAATCCTTCTGGCAATTCCATCTTGTAAGCAACTTCTCCCATACGTTCCAAAACTTTGTATGGTCCCACAAAACATGGTGCTAGCTTTCCCTTAACTCCAAAACGCTTAACTGCTCGAAGTGGTGACACACAAAGATACACTCTGTCTCCGACTTTGTAAACTGTCTCCTTACGGTTAGAATCTGCATAACTCTTCTGCCTGGACTGGGCTACCTTGAGTCTATCACAAATCAGCTTAACCTTCTCTTCAGACTCTTTAATCAAATCTGGTCCAAACAACTGACGATCTCCAACTTCATTCCACAATAACGATGTCCTGCACCTCCTTCCGTACAAAGCTTCGAAAGGGGCCATCTTCAAACTGGCTTGATAACTGTTATTATAAGAGAACTCTGCATACGGCAAGTTGTCATCCCAACTAGATCCATAATTTAGCACACAAGCTCTCAACATGTCCTCCAGAATCTGATTGACTCTCTCGGTCTATCCATCTGTCTGTGGATGGAAGGCTGTACTGAACTCTAGCCTAGTACCCAAAGTCTCATGCAACTGATTCCAGAACTTTGAGGTAAATTGGGTTCCTCTATCTGATACAATGGTCCTTGGAACTCCATGCAGACATACGATCCTGGTCATGTATATCTTTGCCAACTTAGCACGTATATAAGTGGTCTTCACCGGGATAAAATGAGCTACTTTCGTCAATTGATGGACTACAACCCATATAGAGTCATAGCCTGAACGAGTCCTGGGCAATCCAGTGATAAAATCGATGCCAAGCTTGTCCCACTTCCATTCGGGTATCGGCAATGGCTGTAGCAATCCTGCTGTCTTCTGATGCTCTGCCTTAACTCTCTAACATAAATAACATACTGCTACATACTCAGGAATATCCTTCTTCATTCCTGTCCACTAGAGACTTTCCTTCAAATCCAGATACATCTTAGTATTTCCTGGGTGAATCGAATGCAGCAAATCATGTGCCTCCTGCAGAATCAACTTCCTGATCTCGGGGTCATTAGGCACATATACGCGAACCTCGAACTATAAAGTATTGTGCTCATCCTCACGAAATCCTTTAGCCTTTCCTTTACTCATCATTTCCTTTATCTCGGCAATCTCCTGGTCAGTCTTCTGGTCTTCTTTGATCTTACTCATCAAAGTGGACTGAATTTCCAATGCTGCTACATAACCTCTCGGAACTATTTCCAAACATAGCTCGCGAAGATCCTCTGCTAACTCCTTGGGTAATCCTCTAGTCATGAGCATATTAACATAACACTTGCGACTCAATGCATCGGCTACTACATTAGCCTTTCCGGGATGATAATGCATTTTCATATCATAATCCTTAATGAGTTCCAACCATCTTGTTTGCCTGAGATTTAACTCCTTTTGTGTGAAGATATATTTCAAACTCTTATGATCCGTGTATACCTCACAATGGATTCCGATGAGAAAATGTCTCCATGTCTTCAACGCAAGCACTAAGGCTGCTAACTCCAAATCATGAGTAGCATAATTTAACTCATGAGGTTTAAGCTGTCGTGAGGCATATGAAACAACTCTTCCCTCATGCATAAGAACTGCTCCAAGTCCTCGATGAGAAGCGTCGCAATACACTTGATAATCCTTTCGTTGGTCTCGAAGAATCAGCACTGGGCCTGTAACCAAATGTTTCTTCAACTCCTGAAAACTGGCTTCACACTCCTCAGTCCATTTGAACTTGGTGTCCTTCTTCAAAAACTCTGTCATGGGCTTGGCAATCCTGGAGAAATTCTCGATGAACCTCCGATAATAACCTGCGAGTCCGAGAAAACTCATAATCTCTCCAACTGATGTGGGTGCCACCCATCTAGTCACAGAAACAACCTTGGTGGGGTCTACTACTATTCCTTCTCCGGATATTACATGTCCGAGAAATCCAACTTCCTCTAGCCAAAACTCACACTTGCTGAACTTGGCATACAACTGATGTTCTCTAAGCTTCTCAAGAACCAAACGCAAATGTTCCTTATGCTCCTCTTCATTCTTCGAGTAGACCAATATATCATCAATGAACACCACGACGAACTTATCCAAAAACTCCATAAACAATTTGTTCATCATGTTCATGGAATAGGCAGGCGCGTTAGTTAGACCAAATGACATAACGGTATACTCGTATAGCCCGTACCTTGTGGTAAAAGTTGTATTAGGTATATCCTGCTCGCGAATCTTCAGCTGATGATATCCTGATCGTAGATCGATCTTGGAAAATACTTTAGCTCCTTGCAACTGGTCAAACAAATCATTGATCATCGGAAGTGGGTACTTGTTCTTGATCGTCACTTCATTCAACACACGATAATCAATAACCATCCTCAATGATCCATCCTTCTTCTCCACTAGAAGTGTTGGGTCTCCCCAAGGTGACGAACTTGGTCGAATGTAACCTTTATCCAGTAACTCCTTAATTTGTTTCTTAATTTCCTCTAAATTTGTTGCAGACATCCAATACGGTCTCTTTGATATTGGTCCGATGCCTGGCAATAGTTCAATCAAAAACTCAATGTCTCGATCCGGTGGCATGCCTGGCAATTCCTCCGGAAATACATCAGGGTAATCCTTCACCACTGGCACTTCCTCCTGTACAACTCCTGATAAGGAATTCACTTTAGTCCTCCTTGGCACATGCCGAGATACATACTTGACCCTTCTTCCTTCTGGGGTGGTGAGCATAATTGACTTACTGGCGCAATTGATGTTTCCTCCATACATCGATAAACAATCCATACCCAATATCACATTCAATCCTTGCGACTCCAGAATTATAAAATTCGAGGGGAAAACATGCCTACCTATGGTCAATGGCATCTAAAAACATCCTTGGCTTGCCATATGCTCCACTCTTGGCGATCTTACTAACATAGGCGTCCTAAGAACCTTGGTGGGCAACTTATACTTATCCACGAATCCCCTTGATATGTATGAATGTGATGCACCAGTATCGAAAAGAACGATTGCAGTAAATGACTTAACCAAAAACTTACCTATAACTGCATCTGGCTGCTCTTCAACCTCCTCTACGCTAACGTGGTTCACTTGTCCCATGTTGAAAGGGTTGGGCTTCTTCCCAGAGCTTCCGTTGCCATTTCCATTCTTTGCTTCAGAACACTCGGTGGCGTAGTGTCCATTCTTCCCGCACTTGAAACAAGTAATGTGACTTAGATCCTTCTTGGCGGGTGTTGCTGGATTGGTACGATTCTGGCTGCTGCTTCCTGCATTCCCATTCCCATTCTAGGGGACACTATGGTTATGCGAACTTCCTCCATTGGAATTATGACCTCCATGGTCATGGTGAATGTGTCCTTCCGAGTTCGGGGTAAAATGAGGTCTCTGCTGAGCTACTGAATTGTACTTCCCTTGTCCATACTTCCTCTTGCGGCTCTCTATCTGTTGCTGCTTCCCTTCAATCATAAGAGCTCTATCTACCAACTCTTGGTAGTTGTTTAATGTTGCCACCATCAACTGCATGCTCAGCTCATCATTCAGTCCTTCCAGAAACTTCTCCTGCTTAGCAGCGTCAGTAGCTACATCATCAGGGGCATAACGTGCTAACTTACTAAACTCATCCACATATTGGCCCACTGTGCGTCCTCCTTGGTGCAAGTTGCAAAACTCGCGCTTCTTCATGTTCATAGCTCCTGCTGAAACATGGGCAGTGCGGAAAGCCTACTGAAACTGATCCCATGTAATAGTGTCAATGGCATAAGTGGCTGTGAAATTCTCCCACCATGATGCTGCGGGTCCATCAAGATGATGTGCAGCAAACCACATCCTCTCTGCATCTGTGCTTCCTGCAGTAGTCAGCTCCCTTCCAATCTTGCGGAGCCAATCATATGCAACAATCGGCTCGGTGCTACTAGAGAACACTGGCGGATTCAACCTTAGGAAACATGCTAAGTGATCAACATGTGGTGGTGCTAGTGGGTTGTTGTTGTTGTTGTTGTTGCCTTGGTTCTGATTCTGAACTAACAGCTGCATCAGGGTATTCTGCTGTTGGATCAACTGAGCGAGCTCCGGTGGGAAAGCAAATCCATTGTGACGTCTCGGAGGCATCTGATGGGTTTAAAAAAGGTGAGAAAACAGAATAGAATGAGGTCTAAAGGGAAAACACTACCCATATGCTCATGAGACGAACACATTCATATCACACCAATCAATTCAAACAAGGGCATACAATCAATCTAATTATCATTACAAAGGTGCTTGGACTATTCTATTTCTTAGGATTTTTCTTTCTTCCGATGGAACTTATTTAAAAAAAACGCGTGTCGCCCGACTGGGCCAACGGCCCAACCGAGCCGGGCCAACCGCCGCCTCCCCGCGCCTCACGCACGCGCGCGCCTGAGTGGGCCGCAGCCCAAGCCGCCGCCCTGGTCGACCCTGACCCCAAGGCGGAGTCCCGCCATTGCACGCCGCGGCAACAAGGAAGTGCAACCTTGTTACACGTAAAATAATTATTCCTCCACCTGAGAGCGGGGACCCACCAGAGTGGGACTTTGTATTTTGTGAAAAAAATGTTTCCCCCCTGACAGTTGGGACCTACCAGCTACATCTTCGCACTCAAGGAAGTGCGTCCATATTACGGGCCAATAAAATGATTCTCCTCCCCCTGACTGCTGGGACCCACCATCAATAACATCACACGCAAGGAAGTGCCTCCTTATTCTCCCTATCAGTCGGGAGCCACTTGGTCAAAGCGTATGTACCTACTGTTCGATCGGTCTCTGCAACGATGAACCATGGTCGAGCAAGCAGCGGCACGTGTAGTATTAGAGCCCCCGACGTAGCAGTTCAGGTAGTCCATTCAAAACCATGTACACGTACATACATCTAGATGCCAAAAAATACGGCCACGTACGTACATACGGGCGGGGTCTATTGTTTGAGCGCGTACGGTCGAAACAGGGTCATGTTCATCGGGAAGGGTCTAGCATACCGCAAAATGGTGGAAACGGACTTCTGCTCGAGCTCCTATGGTGGAAACGGGGTCCTGTTGATCGGGAGGGGTGTGGTGTACTACAAAACGGAGGAAACAGACTTCTCTTTAACCTCTTACGGTCAAAATGGGGGTCTTGTTCATCCGGAGGGGTGTGGCGTACTACAAAACGGGACTCCATGGGCTACTGTTCATCCACCGTCGACTTCCTCCAGCCTCCACTTCTACTGTTCATCCACCGTCGACTTCCTCCAGCCTCCACCAGTTACTATTCATCCACGGGGGTCCTGTTCATCCAGCCTCCACCGGCTATTGTTCATCAAGCCCTCCACGGGGTCCTATTCATCCAGCCTCCACTGGCTACTGTTCAACCAACCCTCCGCGGGGTCCTGTTCAACCAGCGCTCCACGTACGGGGTCCCTCCACCAGCTACTGTTCATCCACCCCCACCTCCTCGATTGGGCTCCTGTTCATCCAGTGGCAACAGCCTCTACTACCGCGGGATCCTGTTCATCCAACCCCCACTGGGAACTGTTCATCAAGAGGCAGCTTCAATTGGCTTCAGTTAGCAGTAGTAGCGAAGAAATCACTCGGGTTTAGTTAACAGCAAGGGATCAATCGGGGTTCAGTAACATAGCTAGTGCAATCGCTCGGGTTCAATCAGAATCCAACGCCTCGCTCGGTTTAGTTAGAGTGAAATGCCTCACACACACGCGCGTACATGTATGAGAGAAACACGCAAACCTCCGTGCATTGCTCCGCCCCGACCACCCACCGTAAGCGGGAACTCCCCAAAATTTTCCTCTCCCTCGCTTCTACCATGATTTTTTCCATCATGGACGGCCCAAAGAATGTCCTGCAGGTGCGTCTCCGGCCCGCCCTGAACGAAAAGCCCATTTTCTGTCATGTTTTTTTGTCACAGAAGTAGGAGCCCACCACATCTATGAAGATACTGGGTTTTGTCACAAGTATTGTCATAGAAGTGTCATAAGCATGAGAGGAAAAAAACTCATTCGACCCAAAATGTCACGGATGTGTCTTTTTTTTGTAGTGTATAGATTAACTATCGGGCTATAATTTTGAAATAGAAACGAACATAAAATTGTGGATCTATAAAAACATATAGGTTTAGTGTTAGGGCATGTCTCTCTCTAAGTTGTTTTGGTGATTGATGACAATGCGTTTACGGACAAATCATGTGTATTGAGCATTTCAGATATTCATCTATATGGCACAAGACTATTTCTTCCCCTTGGTGTTTAAGGAGAAGACGGTGTTGTTTACTTTGTTTCAGTTTTGGTGGACTTGAGTCGTAGGAAACACCGTACTATCAAGAGAGGGTCCGTATCGGAAAGGTTAGGGTGGAATCAACACGTACATGTCCCTTTGCACCCCCAACTCTTTCCTGCTCATTTAGTGTATCCTTTGTTGTCTTGGAAGTGGGCCTGATAGTGATCCTGCGGTAGTACCATGCTGCCGAGCGGTAGTACCGCCCAGAGTCACAGGTGGTAGTACCGCTATCCTCCAGCAGTAGTACCGCCCGGGGCCCTAGGCAGTAGTACCACTCCGGTGCCATGCTTATGCCACCTCGATTCGAGAGCGTTGCTTCTCGTGTCGGGTTGTGCGGCACTAGGAGCGGCAGTAGGGGCGGTAGTACTGCTCGTGAGCGGTAGTACCACCCTACCACCGCTGCTAGTGCCGCCCGGGCCCTTGCTCTCATACCCTTTCCACCTGTGAGGCCCCTGCTCTCTATCTTCACGGTAATACCACTAGGGCTCACGGTAGTACCGCTGCTGCCAGCGGTAGTACCGCTCTCTGCGGGCTGAAGAGGGTATAACGGTTGGATTGCTTCTACCACTATAAAAGGGGGTTTTCTTCCCCATGAAGACACACCTCTTTTCCCCAAATCTCCATTGTTGCTCCAAAGCTCATTTTTGCCCGATCTCTCTCCCTATCCAATCAAACTTGTTGATTTTCTAGGGATTGGTTGAGAAGGCCCGGATCTATGCTACCTCTTAAGCACTACGTTGGTTTTCCTTGAAGAGGAAAGGGTGATGCAGCAAAGTAGTGTAAGTATTTCCCTCAGTTTTGAGAACCAAGGTATCAATCCAGTAGGACGCTCCTCAAAAGTCCCACGCACCTACACAAACAAACAAGAACCTCGCAACCAACGCAATAAAGGGGTTGTCAATCCCTTCACGTTAACTTGCGAAAGTGAGATCTGATCGAGATAATATGATAAGATAAATATGATATAGATTGGAAAGTAAAAGATGCAAATAAAAGATAGATGAAAAACTTATATGATAAAAGATAGACCCTGGGGCCATAGGTTTCACTAGTGGCTTCTCTCAAGATAGCATAAGTATTACGGTGGGTGAACAAATTGTTGACACACAAACACGTCACGTGTACCCTCGACGCCGGGGTGATGCACCGCAGCTCACGTCGAAGGAGACCCGACCGACAGCATGATACGCAAGACAGTCGGCGGGCGCTTTTGCAGACCCGAAACCCCGCGCACCCGGGAGGGACCCCATCAGGTCGATTCGCTTGCCCCTAGAGCCTTGGGATTCACAGCTCTCAAACACGAAGAATAGCGAAGAACGAGAGAGAAAAACGGTGGAGAGATAAAACATAGACAGGAAAAAGTAGTATATTGATTTGTTCGATTGTGTGTTGTTTCAATCGGCCGTCACCCCCAACATATATAAGAGGCGGCTGGACTTCCTGTACAAGAAAAGGATTCATCTAGGCTTTCCTTACAAGAAAATTACATCAATTCACGTCCAATAACCTAGTCAAATTCAGACTGGTTTTATCCGAACATTCCAAAACTGTTCGGTTTAAACTGACTGTACCTTACGGGTCTTTTTTGTGATGGCAAACAACCTCGGATGGAAACGAGTCCAAAAGAAATCTTGACCGTTTCGACGAGACGAACATCTTTCATGTTGAACGTTTTTTCATTAGAGGTCATATCGAGGATCAAATCACTTGTGCAAAATAGCAAATTATTCACGCATCTCATCACACATAACCACATATGTGTCTGGTTCCGAGCGTCATATCTTGCTCGCTGGAGGGTCTCGCTGTGCGGGCCCTAACTTTTGCATACGACCTCGGATTGAGACAATCTTTATATCAAAATCGATCGTTTTGACGAGACGAAGACAATTCATGTAGATAATGTTTCCATAAGAGGCTGTCTTGGGGGCGTAATCAGCCGAACAGTGTTCTGAATACAAAATCTCAGTACTTTGAACACAACTTCGGCCTTAGAGATGAGGTCGGATGGCTATGACTTAAACATCAAAGTTGTTCCTCTCGACGATGTGAAAGTTTCCATGCTGAAAACCCTTTCACTTGAAGCCATCCCATTTTCCTTTTATGTCATGCCAAAATCTGGTGTCAACACATGCCCCCCTGTTTTTCGGCAAAGCTTGCACGCCGAAAAATAATATCCATGGTGTTTGTTCTAAGGACGATGTCAACACTCCATCGGTCATTTATTTTCCTCAGGGCGATTATTATGTATCGGCCATGTTTGTGCTAAGGGCGATAATCGTATATCGGCCATTGCCTACTCAGGCTTCTTGCCACACACTTGGATGGTACTTCTTCAAGTACTTGCCATTGAGAGCTCGAGGTACAATGCCCCTTGTACGGATTCCACCAAATATGAGTTTCCGGGAACTACTCTTGTAATACTAAAAGGACCCTCCCAACTTGGAGACCACTTCCCGAATTTTTTATCTCTTGAACCAATCGGCAGAATCACTTTCCAAACGAGATCACCAACTTGAAAATTCTTCAACTTAACTTTCTTATTGTAAGCTCTTGCTACCCTCAACTTGTCCCTCTCTATGGCCTTCAAAGCAGTCAAACATTTATCAGCAACCTCATCAATATTGTCCATCATCAAGTTATAAAAGTCTACTGTCGATAAATCATTTTGTTTGGCTATTCTCAAAGCATTCAAATTTACTTCCACTGGTAAAACAGCCTCTTGACCATATACTAGCTCATATGGAGTCACTTTCATAGCACCATGCCTTGAGATTCTATGTGCCCATAATGCTTCAGACAACAACTCATGCCATCTCATCGGATTATCCTCAATTTTTTTCTTGATGAGTTTGATTAAAATTTTATTGCTAGACTCAGCTTGTCCATTGGCTTGGGCATAATATGGAGAGGAATTGAGCAACTTTATGTTATAAGATTCGGCAAATTCTCTGACTTGGTGTGACATGAAAGATGAGCCTTGATCTGTAGTCAATGTTTGAGGAATGCCGAATCTATGAATAATGTGCTCGGTTATGAATTTAATTACCTCTGTATGTGTCATGTTCTTGAGAGGCACTGCTTCAGACCATTTAGTGAAATAATCGGTTGCTACTAATACGAACCGATGCCCCTTTGAAGAAGACGGATGAATTTGTCCAATAAAGTCTAAACCCCATCCTCTGAAAGGCCACGGCTTGATAATGGGATGTAACATAGCAGCAGGAGCCAACTGAATATCACCAAATTTTTGACAAGCTTCACACCCTTTATAATATCTGAAGCAATCATTAATCATGGTCGGCAAATAAAACCCAGCACGTCGTAGTAACCATTTCATCTTTGAAGCCGACTGATGAGTGCCACAAATACCTTCATGGACCTCTCCCATAGAAATTCTCGCTTGGTCTTCGTCCAAGCACTTTAAAAGAACATCATCAACCGTTCGGCGATAGAGACCATCATCTCTCATCGTGTACTTGATACCCATACACCAAACAGCCCTGTCCACCCTTCTACTAGGATCACACAAATAATCAATGATGGGTTTCCTCCAGTCTTGATTTTCTCCTACATTGAATATTTCATTAGTGGCCGAAACGGTGGGCTCCGGTTTGGCCTCCCCTAGGTTGGCAAGACTAGACATCAGCTTTTCAGAAATATGAAACATGCCACGATCAACATGATAGCCGGATGCTTGTTGTGCCAAATCATTTGCTTTCCAATTGTCATGTCTAGATATATGAGCAATGCTAAAATAATCCAAAGTAGAAATTATATCTATACATTTATCAAGATAAACATTAAGTGATTCGTCAAAGCATTGAAAGACTTTGGATATTTGTTGTACTACTAATAACGAATCACCATAAGCCTCAATATGTGTAACACCTATAGCAAGTAACATCTCTAGGACGAATAATAACGCTTCATATTCAGCTTGGTTGTTCGTACAAACATATTCTAAGCGACATGAGGCTTCAAAAACAGCACCATGAGGAGATATGTAAACAATACCAACACCTTGGCCATTGCTACAAACTGAACCATCAAAATATAATCTCCACGGTACTAGTGAGACAAGGTTTATATCAACATCATGCTTGTCATCAATCCGATGTTCAACAATAAAATTAGCAACGATTTGGCCTTTCATGGATTTTAGAGATTCATAAGCCAAATCATATTCAATCAAAGCATAAGTCCACTTACCAATTCTACCACTAAGAATTGGTCTATGCAACATGTATTTAATGACATCGGTCTGACAAGCTACTATGCAAGCACTCGGTACTAAATAATGTCTCAATTTTGTGCAAGCATAATATAAACATAGACATAATTTTTCAATAAATGTATACCTTGTCTCGGCGTCCAATAAGCGGCGGCTCAAATAAGTGATGGCATGCTCTTTTCTTTTGGTTTCTTGAGTCAGAACAGCACCAATAACTCCTTCCTATGCTGCAATATAAAGCTTGAAGGGTTCCCTATGCTTGGGTGCTTTCATCACCGGAGGAGTGCACAAATAATTCTTGATCATATCAAATGCTTCTTGCTGTTTTGCCCCCCAAGTGAAATCAGCATCATTCTTTAACCGAAGGATAGGAGTAAACGCATCAACCTTCCTTGACAGATTAGCTATGAACCTCCTTAAGTAATTGACCTTGCCAAGGAACTTTTGCATATCTCTCTTGCACGTTGGAGCCTCCATTTTCTGTATGGCCTCTATCTTTTTGGGATCAATCTCTATTCCACCTTCATGGATAATTAAACCCAAAAACTTGCCAGCTGACAAGCCGAATGCACACTTCAAAGGATTCATCTTCAGTCCATACTTTTTCATTCTTTCAAAAGCTAAACGCAAATCGGCCAAGTGAGACTCAAAAGCATCTGATTTGACAACAATATCATCAATATAAACTTCAAGTATGACACCGAGTAAATCATGAAAGATCAAATTCATAGCCCTTTGATATGTGGCGCCAACATTTTTTAATCTGAATGTCATCACTGTCCACTCGAATAAACCAAGAAAACCAAAGCAATGAAAAGCTGTCTTGGACATGTCCTCTTCGGCCATAAAAATTTGATTGTATCCGGCATTACCATCTAGGAAGCTAATAACCTTATGTCCAGAAGCATCATTAATAAGCATATCGGCTATTGGCATGGGATACTCATCTTTGGGTGTAGCCCTATTCAAATCTCTAGAGTCAATGCATACCCTCAACTTGCCCGATCCTTTCTTCTCCACTGGGACAATGTTAGAACTCCACTCGGCATACCTGCAAGGTCTAATGAAATTAGCTTTAAGCTAACGACCGATCTCTTCCTTGATCCGGTCATATGTTTTTGGATTAAATTTTCTGGCCGATTGCTTGTATGGTCTAAAACCGGCCTTTATAGGTAACCGATGCTCCACTAGCTCTCGGCTTAAACCTGGCATCTCATGATATTCCCATGCAAAACAGCAAACATACTCTTTCAAAAGCTCGATCAACTTAGCTTTATGACCGGCTGTTAAATTTGCGTTTACAAATGTCGTTCTAGGAATTGAAGCATCTCCTATATCTATCTCTTCTAATGGATCGGCCGATGTAAAACCTTGTCCTAACTTATCCATATCATCTAACTCTTCTATGGACTCATACATATTGTTCTCTTCGGACCTATATTCTACAAGTCGCTTTTGTAACCACTCTGAGTTAGGATCCATTTAAACATATCATACCTTGGAGCCGATTGCATTCAGTCAGCTTTAAAGAGACGGGCACAAAACCATTCTTGGTTGCGCTGAGAAAATCGAACTCTGACAAGTCACGTCCCGTCAAGCAAGTAGCATTGGGATGCTGCCAATCCACCGATGCATCGGCCAAAGCAACACAGGCCGAGTTATCTGCATGAATGACTTACACTTCATCATCAAACCACTGGATTAAAAACTGGTACATAGTAGATGGCACGCATTGGTTTGCATGAACCCAATCACGGCCTAATTTCACATTGTAGTTACCTTGCACCTCGGCGACAAAGAATGCGGTAGCCAAACTTTTACTTCCCACCGTGAGTTCCACATACATCACACCTTTGGCCTTAGTTTTCTCTTTGCCTTCAAATCCATTAAGCACCATGATGGTCTTTATCAACTCTTCATCACACAACCCCAATTTTTTGAAGACCGAATACGGCATAAGATTCACCACAGCACCACCATCAACAAGCATCTGAGTGAGCGGTGATCCATTGATATGACCTCTGAGATACAATGGTTTCAGATGTGTTACTGGGTCTTTTGGCTTCTCGAATATTGCATTTTAGGGCCAAAATCCAGCTGAGCCACCTCCCCTTCCTCATCTATAGCACGAAACTCAGCAGGTAAGTAATATACCATATTGATATCCATACCTTCATGAACCGGCGTAGACTCATAGTCCAACATATCAGCCTTTTCTTCAAGTGCATCCACCGATTCTGAAATCTGTCCAAGTGAAGGAGAAGTAAGAAGTGTCGCATACGATGTAATAGTTGTCGCATCGTCCTCCTTTGGTGGCACATGTGCTACTGTGATAGGTGTAGAAGCCACTGCATCTTGTATCTGTTTAGGCCTCCACACTTGCTTTGTAGGCACCATGGGCTGAGTATCATTGAACAACTTATCCCTTTGCTTCTCGGCCTCTTGTTTTGTCATCTCTTGACTCCTTAACCTCTGTAGTTTCCTCTTTTGTGTCTTTGTTAGCCCTGGAGGACACCACTTTGGCTGAGTGTATTTAGGATCTCTCACCTTTACTTGGCTGGTGCTTTCTTCATGGTCATTAGCCGAGTGCTTTGGTGCAATAGCAAGTATCGGCTCAGTCGAGTGGTTATGCACAGTCGGCTGCTGTATTGGGAATGTTTCAGTGCCCAAGATAAGTGAGTCGACATCCTTTTTCTCCTTGCTTTTTCCTGACTTGACCATTGCAGCACTTGGCGACTTAACACGCCATTCTTGCTTGCCGACCCTTTTTTCATTATCTTGCATTGGCCGATTGACACCATTGTTCAAACGGCCTCGTGCGGGATAAGAAAGTCTCTCATGAACGGGCCTCCTTGGTTCTGCCCAACCCGGATGAAAAGCATAAGGGGCCATTGGGGGATGCCCCCATCTTCCATTGAAACCTCCCATGTAGTATGGTGCATAGGGGAGTGGCGGCATCCATGGTCCCGGCACGCACGACTCATATGGCCTCGCATGATGCTGAAGTTCTTCCCGAGGAGGTGACCTTGAGCGCTTCGAATTGGATGGACGATTAGAGCTAGAACTGGCTGCATGATTGGCATACTTGGACAACAACATATCAAAAGTTGGCTTGATTTTCTTGCGCCGCACTTTAGCTTCATTCGTCTTCCACTTACCAACTTCTGGACTCTTGGGCTTAACAAATCTGACATGAGCGTTCTTTTGCACTTGTGGTTGCCCCCGTGTGTCGGATTCTTGATGGTGATCTTGATTATCTCCTTGCCACCGGGTTGCTTATCAAGCACAACCTGTCTTCCCAAGATCTTGTTGTCCTCCTTGTCTTTCCTGGGCTCACCAACAATAACATTAGCTCTATTAGCAGATTCGGCTACCTCCGGCCGAATGAGTAGCTTCTTCCCCTCCAAATCCATGGTGTTCATTGGAAAAGGTTGTTTATCAACTTGCATCTCAGAAAAGTTCAATCGTCCATCATTAATGGCCGATTGTATATGTCATTGAAAAACATTGCAATCGTTAGTAGCATGAGAAAAAGAATTATGATACTTGCAATAAGCGCGCCATTTCAGCTCTTCAAACGGCGGTAAAGTATGAGATATTCTAATAATCTTAGCCTGCAGCAAAGCATCAAATTTCTATCACACTTAGCAATGTTAAAAGTAAACTTCATCTCTTCATCATGATTCTTATGAATCGGTTTCAGATCATTGCAAGTAAATGGTTTGGCTTTAGATGGCCAAACAAATTCAGTAGAAAAAACATCACCCTCATTGTCCGAGTGATCACTATCATATTCGACCATATTCATCTTTGGACGATCGGTTTTATATCTATGCACTTCTTTGAGATCTTTGCTTCGGCTTTCCTGAGCCAAAGCCCTTTGTAAGACTTGGTTGATATTTAAGAACTCATAGCCTTCTAGCTTTCTCTAATGGGAGTTCTCAAACCACTCAGCACTAGGTCCGCCAAGTCCCTTTCGGTTATCACCAAACTAAAACACCGGTTTTTTGTTTCTCTGAATCTCTTGACGTAATCGGAGACTGATTCATCATGCTTCTGTTTAACCGATGTTAGATGTGACAACTTGAGTTCATTGTCGCCGCTATAAAAGTGATCATGAAATTTCTGCTCTAGCTGCGACCAAACTCGAAGGGAACCATGTAGTAAAGAAGAAAACCATGAAAAATGCGGTACCAGTTAATGATAAAGGAAATAAACGCACTTTCAATTCATTCAATGAGCCTGCCTCACCCAATTGTGCTAAATATTGACTAACATGTTCCCATGTGATTTTTGTGCCTTCTCCATTAAACTTAACAAAATCTGGAATTTTATATCCTGGAGGGCACTGGATGGCATCAAAGTATTAGGGGTACGACTTTTGGTAAATCTGATTCCGAGGTAACTCAACTCCAAAATTATCTCAGAGCATCTTAGCCATCTCCTCTCTAAGATTAGCTAGACCATCATCCACAGTGGACGATGAGACTTGTGGCAGCGGCATAGGAGGAGTAGGACTACTAGCTGTAGGTAGGAGTTGTGGCATGTATGCCGAACTATAGTTTGGTAATGGCCGAGTGGTTGCAGCTGTAGGTAGGGTTTGGTTCGGTGTTGCCACCGAACCTGGCATACTCATAATAGGATTAATGGGTGCAGTCACAATCTGATTCGTTTGAGTAGGATAAGAAGTCATCGGCATGGGAGGCGCCGATGAGATAGGTAAAGCCAGATTAGGGTTTTGCACACTAGCAGCTACACCATCATTATCACTAGATGATTGAGATATTTTTTTTGAGCATTAGTATTTTCTATGAAAGTTTGATAGACCAGATTGTTACCATCAGCAATACGACTCTCAATATCAGCCCACTGCTCAGGAGAAAAAGTAGTACTCACAGCGGGTTTAACCTGCTCGGCTTGAAGAGGAGGGAACTTGATTTCTTCAATCAGAGCGATGTTGCCTTGGCGATCCTTCTTGAATTTTGCAAGGAACTCCTACAAATCCTTCTCTTCGCGCGCCTTCTTGTACTCCTCATAGACTTGGCGATGATCGGCCGATATCTCATCAAGACTGGGCTTAATGATTTTGTCGGCGTCTACCTCAGATGGCTTGGGAAGATCGGACATGGTGGATGATGATGATTGATCTTCTTCCCCAGCGGAGTCACCAAAAAGTGTTTTGACACACGAACACGTCACGTGTACCCTCGATGCCGAGGGTGATGCACCGCAGCTCTCGTCGAAGGAGACCCGACCGACAGCACGATACGCAAGATAGTCGGTGGGCGCTTTTGCTTACCCGAAACCCCGCGCACCCGGGAGGGACCCCGTCAGGGATTGCGGCGGCTATGGGCTGCCCTAGGTTGATTCGCTCGCCCCTAGATCCTCGGGATTCGCAGCTCTCAATCACGAAGAACAGCAAAGAATGAGAGAGAAAGACGGTGGAGAGATAAAACGTAGACAGGAAAAGGTAGTATATTGATTTGTTCGATTGTGTGTTGTTTCAATATAAGAGGCGGCTGGACTTCCCATACAAGAAAAGGATTCATCTAGGCTTTCCTTACAAGAAAACTACATCAATTCACATCCAAAACCCTAGTCAAATTCGGACTGGTTTTATCCGAACATTCCAAAACTGTTCGATTTAAACTGACTGTACCTTACGGGTCTTTTTTGTGATGGTAAACAACCTCGGATGGAAACGAGTCCAAAAGAAATCTTGACCGTTTCGACGAGAAGAACATCTTTCATGTTGAACGTTTTTTCATTAGAGGTCATCTCGAGGGTCAAATCGCTTGTGCAAAACAGCAAATTATTCACGCATCTCATCAGACATACCCACATATGTGTTTGGTTCCGGGCGTCATATCTTGCTCGCTGGAGGGTCTCGCTGTGCGGGCTCTAACTTTTGCATACGACCTCGGATTGAGTCAATCTTTATATCAAAATCGATCGCTTCAACGAGACAAAGACAATTCATGTAGATAAGTTTTCCATACGAGGCTGTCTTGGGGGAGTAATCAGCCGAACAGTGTTCTGAATACAGAATCTCAGTACTTTGAACACAACTTCGGCCTTAGAGATGAGGTCGGATGGCTATGACTTAAACATCAAAGTTGTTCCTCTCGGCAATGTGAAAGTTTCCATGCTGAAAACCCTTTCACTCAAAGCCATCTCATTTTCCTTTTATGTCATGCCAAAATCTGGTGTCAACACAAATTACTGTCGAGCAATTGATAGAAAAGTCCATAGTTATGAGATTATCTAGGCATGATCATGTATATAGGCATCACGTCCATGACAAGTAGATCGAAACGATTCTGCATCTACTACTATTACTCCACACATTGACCGACTGCTGTTTGCATCTAGAGTATTAAGTTCATCAAGAACAGAGTAACGCATTAAGAAAGATGACATGATGTAGAGGGATAAACTCATGCAATATGATATAAACCCCGTCCTTTTATCCTTGATGGCAACAATACAATACATGTCTTGCTGCCCCTGCTGTCACTAGGAAAGGACACCGCAAGATTGAACCTAAAGCTAAGCACTTCTCCCATTGCAAGAGAGATCAATCTAGTAGGCCAAACCAAACTGATAATTCGAAGAGACTTGCAAAGATAACTTAATCACACATAAAAGAATTCAGAGGAGATTCAAATATTTCTCATAGATAAACTTGATCATAAACCCACAATTCATCGGATCTCGGCAAACACACCACAAAAGAGAGTTACATCGGATAGATCTCCAAGAAGATCAAGGAGAACTTTGTATTGAGATTCAAAGAGAGAGAAGAAGCCATCTAGCTAATAACTATGGACCCGAAGGTCTGTGGTAAACTACTCACAACTCATTAGAGAGGCCTTGGAGATGATGTAGAGGCCCTCCATGGTCGATTCCCCCTTCGGCGGAGCGCCGGTGAAGGCTCCAAGATGGGATCTCGCGGATACAGAAGTTTGCGGCGGTGGAATTAGGTTATCGTGGTGCCCCTCGATGTTTTCGGGGTACGGGAGTATATATAGGCGAAGGAGGTAGGTCGATTGATGCTCGAGGGGACCACGATGGTGGGGGGTGCGCCACCCCCAGGGGGCATGCTGGGCACCCTTGTGGCCACCTCGTTTGTTGCTTCACGTCCACTCCAAGTCTCCAGGTTTCCATTTGTTCCAAAAAGATCGCTCCTGAAGGTTTCATCCCGTTTGGACTCCGTTTGATATTCGTTTTCTTCGAAACACTAAAATAGACAAAAAAACAGCAAGTCGGGTTGGGCCTCCAGTTAGTAGGTTAGTCCCAAAAATGATATAAAAGTGTAAAGTAAAGCCCATAAACATCCAAAATGGGTAATAGCATGGAACAATCAAAAAATATAGATACGTTGGAGACGTATCAATCTACACTTCCACCAAGAGAAATTTGATTCCCCCAACTAATCCCTTGCGGATCTTGTTACTCGTGGGTGTTTGAGCACCCTAGATGGTTGAGGTCACCTTGGAGCCACATTCCATTGTGGTGAATCTCCATGGTATCGTTGGGAGCCTCCAATCAAGTTGTGGAGATAGCCCCAGCCTTGTTTGTAAAGGTTCCGTCGCCGCCTTCAGGGGCACCACTAGTGGAATCAAGGCATCTTGCATTGTGTGAGGGCGTGAGGGGAATACAGTGGACCTAGTGGCTTCTTGAGGAGCATTGTGCCTCCACACCGCTCCAACAGAGACGTACTTTCCTAAAAGGGAAGGAACTTCGGTAACACATCCTCGTCTCCACCGGCTCCACTTGTGGTTATCTCTTCCCTTTACATTGTGCAAGCTATTATTATGTTGTATCCTTGCTTGCACTTATTGTTGTTGTTGTTGTTTGCATCATATAGGTTGCTCACTTAGTTGCAAATCTAGACAACCTACTTGTTGCTAAACCTAATTTGTTAAGGAAAGCTAAAAAATGGTAGTTGGCTATTCACCCCCCCCCCC